>NC_071272.1:6662500-6710000 GCF_023375685.1 Ictalurus furcatus
ATTCAAGATATCTTTGCTTGCTAAGATTTTTTTTTCAGTGTGTGTGTGTGTGGGGGGGGGAATGGCAGCTGTGTCGCTCTGCATGAAGCGGAAACAGTGGGCTCGTCATCACACTCTGTGCCAATACGGCAGACTGAACTGACCAATGGAATGACCTGACCAGAGAGTACCATGTGACACGACTTGCAGCGAGATGATGCGAACAAGATCTTCAATAGCACTATGTGTATGCAGACTCAAGCACTTTCTACGTCCGAGTCTTGAAAAATCATCAATGTTTAAAACAAGTGCATCATTTTCTTCCTCCTGTGTGTGTGTGGTTTCATTTATTCAAGATTACTGAGTCAGTACAAAGCTAAATCCTGTTTGGATGTATGTAATACATAAAACGCTCAGGAGTGTGCTGTTAAAGGTAAATAATCAATGACAGCATGTTGTGATCAGGCGACATTACTGTAACCAGCCTGAAATTAATCCATTTATCCATTTTACATACCGTTTATCCTACATGGGGTCACGGAGAGCCTGGAGCCTATCCTAGGGAGCTCGGGGCACAAGGCGGGGGACACCCTGGACAGCTGCTCACACACTATGGACAATTTGGAAATGTCAATCAGCCTACAGCGCATGTCTTTGGACTGGGGGAGGAAACCGGAGTACCCGGAGGAAACCCCCAAAGCACGGGGAGGACATGCAAGCTCCGCACACACAGGGCCGAAGCGGGATTCGGGCCCCCAACCCTGAAGGTGCGAGGCAAATGGAATGCATCTTACCACAAAATATCAATGCGCTTGTGCTAACACTGAATCATAGATTTGGTAGAGTTTTCGGTTAGGAGGTGTTTGTTTTAACATTCATGGAAGGAGTCTCCAGTGTCAGCGCTTTGTAACACTCAGAGGCAAAGCTGTAACGTTATGTTTTCCCACACCGGAAAGTCTTTCAGATGGAGAGTGTTTGAGGTTTCTTGGTAACATGACAAGCTGCGTTTTTATCTTATTAACTTCGATGATAAAGAAAAACCAAACCACATTCCACAACATTAAATGGAACAATATACAGATTAGATTGATCAGTAAAGTGATGGAACTATTGTGTGAAGGTTCAACCAACAGAGTGAATGGACTCATGAAGCAGAATACTGTATGTGTGTGTGTGTTTGTGTGTGTGTGTGTGTGTGTGTGTGTGTGTGTGTGTGGAGCCTGAATTACTTTTAAAATAAGCCAGGACCCTAACTGTGATTACACCTGTGGTATAAAAATCCTCACACAGACACACACACACACACACACACACACACACACACACACACACACACACACACACACACACACACATGCTCACGGCTCATTAGGCCCATCACTCTTTCTGCGCTGTGTAATAAAACACTACAACAAAGCAGGTAATGGAAAAGAAATGAACATCTTCGCTAATAATTAAAGTGATTTATGACACTCGTTACAACACTGCGAACAGAACAGCAGCGAATAGTCAAAATAAAAGTAAGTATTTTCACACAAACACAAAAGTCATGGACGTGATTTACAGTTTGGAATGAATGAAATGCATGTCGGTGTGTGTGCGAGTAGCTGTTTTATATACAGCAGCTGTTACATGGAATAAATTTCCTGTTCCTCTGAAACTATTACAAGTAACGAGAAGCATTAAGTAAGAATGAATGAAATGGCTACTAAATAAATTTTGTAATATTTGTCATTTTTTTGAATGTAATTTTTCCATTCACTGTTCTTGCCTGCTTTGACTACTACAATCTGTTATCGGACATCTCTTAGACTTGATGGAACCATGATGGAAATAAGCCTCTTAGGCTTTATTGTGTTTTTTATCCTTGACCATTTTAAATGCGTGTACGCTCTGTATTAAGGCAGGTCTTACAGTATATGTGTTTTCGATAACTGTCGAGTAAATCTATTAATCTATCCATGTAGACAAGCATTAAACAATAAAACGTTGTGTTTTAAAGTCTCTTGGTGTAACAGCTCAGTAAATTACCAAATTATCATTACCAATCACTCCATTGCAGCTGATTAAACTAATTACTGCATAATTAAATGAATGAAAACACACCGTGCGCTAGTTAAGAGGTTTGTGCTTTCGAAAAGAGACACTGACTGAATATCATCAGTACCAAAGGGAAACGTCTAGCAGCTCAACTTTTTCATACACACTCTGAACTGCTGTACAGTGTAGACCTCATAAGGCTACGATGTAGAAGCGTTTGCTTTGTGTGTGTGTGCGTGATTGATGGCGCCGCTATGCAAATCCGTTCCGTCCAACGTGTTTCCGCTACAAAGACAAACGCTTTGTCTGATGTGCTCTAATGGAAGCGTTGCTCCGGAGAAGGTTTTGTTGTTCGGATGACTGTAATTCAAATGCAGTGTAGCAGAGAGATGAGTCAGTCACTGTTACAGCCTGTGACTCTGTGGCCTTTAAGTTCATTTAGACGTTGGCATGCGTTATTTCTCTCTTCCTGCCTCAATCAATCTTTAGCCCAGAAAATATCAGGATGCAAAAGACTGAATACCTTTAGAACGAAATGAACCAACTCGTTTATTTTAGGGTTCAGTGTAAAGGTCTTCCTTTCTGATCGTGACATACTGTATACGGTATACGCAAGGAATAAAACAGTCAGCGTCGCAGGAAAATAATCAGTGATGGGGTGTCGTGGTGAAGCAGAGTTATACTGTTACCATGACAAGGTTGATTATTTTCCAAAACGTTTTTTTTACTACTACAATTTGTCAATAAAACACTTTCATGCTTTTTATCCATTTATAGTTACATTTAACAAAAAAACACAGCTCGTCATGTTACACAGAAACCAGAAGAATTTCCCTTGTACTAAAACCTACTGTTGTAAAGCGCTGACACTGGAGACTCCTTCCAGAAATGTGTAAGTTGTTACAGCAGAAATGACAACAAGCATGTTCATATAAACCCGTCTGTACAGATTTTTTTGTGGGGATTTTTACGGCCAAAAACATTTGATTTTGCAGCGGCTTTTTAAAAAAATTGCGCTTTTTTGCAGAAAACTACTTGAATTGGCGAAATTGTGCAAAATTGTTCTGCACGCTCTTACGCAGTGATGTTTGTTGGTAAATGAGACCTTTTAGCTGTACTCATGTTCGACGCACCTGAATCGAAGAGGGCTTTGGCTGAATGCGTGTCGCGATGACGTTACGCGACGCGTCTCTGCCCAAACCTGCGGAAAATATGTGGTAATTTTGAAAATTTGCGAGCTCCTCCAAATATGGCGCAGATGCTTGATTTTGCAATCGCAAAATCGTGAAATCCTGGACGGATTGACAAATCCATGATCTGTACTGCAGCTGGCACTATTGTCTGAGCTGCTGTTATAGAAACGAAACAACACCTTGTGACCAATCAGAAGGAAGAATTCAACAGAATTAATCTATTATGTTCGCTAAGTCATTTATGGCAAAGAAGTTAAAACCTAAATTCCAAATATAATTTCACAGCACAGTTACAACACAGATAGCGCTTCGATCGCCTGCAATAGACCGAAAGAAAAACCATAAGATGTTCTGATAGCAATTTCAACATGCAAAGCAAAATTTCTGCTTCCTACTTCCTGCAGTTACAAAACAGAAGGTCAGAGTGGAGTTACGCCTCATTCTCAAATATCATTAAGCTAATTCTGTCCGTTTCTCCATCAGTGAAGGGGAGGAATGTCTGTTTGGTGTATCATTGTTCTGCTGTGTGTCTACTTCCACATCCCTGCGTCCCTGAAATTTCCCTCTAGGGGCACTTAAGGGAATAAAGATAACATCGCAGCTTGAAAGGAGGGCAAGGAAGAAGGCACAGCAGACAAAGGGGGAGTGACAGTGACAGAAAGTGGTACCTAAAGAACTTGTATTGAGCAAGAACCTCCCATTGTTTCTGTTTTGTTCCCAAAGCTGTTTTCAAGATGTTTCATTTGCCCATCCTTAGTAAGATGCAAACGAAACCTAGTCAAGATATTTAAATACCTACTTTCATACAGAATATAGAAAGTAGTAGTATTAGTAGAGAGATGTAATTAGCTGACTCAGACCTCATTAAGAAACTGCGAGGCTGTTTTCTAGGACAGAATCACTGTAGGGTGCTTAGGGACGTCTCTCTCACTTCTCCTGCTCTCACAGGAGGACTAGTCCTCTCTCTGTCCTCGTTAATTAAGGGAGAAAAATGGAGCTTTCCAGCTCTTATTTAATATCTGGAATCCATTCATGGCATAGTGGCCGTTTGCTTCCTTTCCCGCTAAACAAACTTGACTGTTACGTTAATGACAATGACAAATAATATCGACCATCAGAACTGTTTAAAGAGTGCATTTTTGAAATAGACATCCCCTGGAAGCAAAATTTCCACACTCCTGTGCTCAATTGTTTGAATCTTTCAGGCCAAGACCTCACAGAAAAAGGCTAACGTAAACGGAAAGACTTCTACATTATACAAATACTTCATTAAGTTCATTAAGAAATTTGGCTTCTACGTGTCCCAATTTATTACGTATTATCCCAATCCACTTAATGAATTAAGCAAAATGTCAGCCAATCTCCAATAATGTTTTAGATGACATGTAAGGAATAAAACACTTAGGGCTTGCTGTTATAGGAAAATAATCAGTGACGGGTGGCGTGACGAAAAGATACTGTTGCGTCCCCAAAGCTGACTATTTTCCATTAACAACACGTCCTGTAGTGTTTTATTCCTCTTATACCACAGCAACCTGCCAACGCTAACGTTTTGTTATTTATCAAACAACGTCATCGTAACATGTATCCGTTTACAGTTCCGTTTGATGTTCTAAAACGTCCGCGAAAAAAGAAAAACATTACAGCAGCTATAAACATCGTTCGCTCAAAATGCAAATAAGGTCCGAGTTTGGTATTCAGTTCACCCTGACATGCAATAAACATCCCGAAATACCAGATTTCTGGTGTCTCTGATGCTCAATTTGGCCCGTGGCCCTGTAACAGATCCCTGTTTAGCGTAAGCGTTGGTGCACCACTGGGTAATCAGAGCGCTGGGTTGCCAGATGGTGAGCCACAATGAATTTTCCTTTTAGCATTAGTCCAAGTAAAAGAATCAATAACAGTTTAGTCACGGCGATAACACGAACTATTGTCCAACAAACAAAGAAACATGGGCAGACCCACAACTATTACAGATAAAGCACAAGCCATACTGTAGCATTCACAAAACCAAGAACATGGGATTTCAACACGGATCTGCATACTTACGTGTTTTTCCTTCTCCAGCAGCTGAGTCAGGTCAGTCAGTCAGCTGCTGGAGGTAGAAAAACCGGAAACCTGGAAAACCCCAGTTTTGGTAAAACCTTAAACAGAACGTCATTTAACAACTGATCTTGGATTTTTAATACAACATAGTTTTAAAGACAAACAGGTTTTCTGTTTATCATACAGTATATTCTATCATGAAATTTCTTCATCATAAGTTCAAAATGATTCATCAAAACCCTTCAACTCACTTCCCAACCACGAGATCTAAATATTAATGTACTGCACACTCTGAACATGTCATTTTAAATCATTACAATACTCATTACAATAATAAAATACTAGGACAGAGAACCCACTACAACTGGCTTACAAACATCCCTCATTAAGCATTCCAAGGTTTAGTATATACGGCATCTCCTAAAATAATGCGGTAACCATTGAGACTTCACGTTTTGTAATTCGGGGGGACTTTAACTCGCTTTCATGAAAAGCTCTTAAGCACGTAGCATAATTTCCAACTTCGTCCATAGCCTTTACTCTTCACAGATATCCTGAAGGACTTGTATGCCAGCGTTCAAGAACAGACTAAAAAACCTGTCCTGGAGGCAAAAAATGGACTCTATGCATTATTAAGTATTTAATAATGTATTTTTGATAATGTATTCTTTCATTTTATCTCCATTCCCACACACATTTCTCTCTCTCTCTTTCTCTCTCACACACACACCGCAGAATAACAGCCTGTAAGCAAACAGCAAGAAAGAAAACAAGAGTTCTTGATTAACATTAACATGATTGGCAAAAAGCAGCTCTCAGTGTGTGAGCAGGAGTGTGTGAAGGATCACAACGCTCTCATTGGTCCAACTCATTGTGTGTCCAGGGAATGTGTGAATATGTGTGTGTGTGTGTGTGTGTGTGAGTGTGTGTGTGTGTGTGTGTATGTGTGTGTGTGTGTGTGTGTGTGTGCGTGAATACTGAATGTAGTTCGTAATCTGTCACACAATAGGCAGCATGCAGGTCACACACAGAATGATTAAAGGTCTGGGTCACTTTGCAAAACAAATCAGCACCTTTTCGTATCAGCAGTTCTCTTTCTCTCTCTCTCTTTCTCTCTCTCTCTCTTTCGACCTCTCTCTCTCAATCTCAAAACACAAGCGAAAGAACATCTGCACTGCCCACTAATCATCTCTTTATTAGCATGTTCTTGCTCAAACGTCCTTTCTATCACATATAAGAGTGTTAAAAATGAATTTCACATCATTTTCCCCTTAGCCCAAATGTAGCTGATCAGCAAAGACAGTTCCATTGGCGTCTGAATTTATTTTTTGATCTGGAGCTTTCAGGCTAATGTAGCTAACAGATAATGGAAGCTTATAGCCATCAATTTATCATCAAGTTGGGCAAACTGCTGTGGAATAAGGTCATCAAACCATTTTGGGATGAAAAATTATAGAAAAATAATCAACAATGGGCTGGTATTATGCAGCCTGACATGAATCAGAGTTATTGTTACCACTCCGAATTTGATTATTGTTCAATAACAGCAGAGTATTGTAATTATTCACGTCATACTTTTTATCCATTTCTAGTTACGTTTAATTTTGTGCAGTGTCCATGAAACATAGTTCCTCATGCCATGTACATCACCAGACTGCCAGTACATTTCTGAGCAACAGAGAGTAAGTACCTCACTCTGTGTGTGTGTGTGTGTGTGTGTGTGTGTGTGTGTGTGTGTGTGTGTGTGTGTGTGTGTGCGTGTGTATCTCTCTCTAGCTATCTCTCTCTCTCTCTCTCGCTCTCTCTCTCTCATACACCAACACACACACACAATGTGAGGTGTTAAATACCAGACACAGGCTGAGGGTGAAGGTGAGAGAGCGCCCATCTGCTCAAAGTGCAGACCAAATTAGACAAAATCTCTCTACATCTATACATTCACTCTGATCCCTGAGCTACAGCCTACACACTGTTACACACTGCTATACTCTGCTACACACTGTTACACACTGCTATACTCTGCTACACACTGTTACACACTGCTATACTCTGCTACACACTGCTATACTCTGCCATACTCTGCTACACATTGTTACACACTGCTATACTCTGCTACACACTGCTATACTCTGCCATACTCTGCTACACATTGTTACACACTGCTATACTCTGCTACACACTGCAGTACACTGTTATACACTGCTACACACTGCTATACTCTGCTACACACTGTTACACACTGCTATACTCTGCTACACACTGCTATACTCTGCCATACTCTGCTACACATTGTTACACACTGCTATACTCTGCTACACACTGCAGTACACTGTTATACACTGCTACACACTGCTATACTCTGCTACACATTGTTACACACTGTTATACACTGCTACACACTGCTATACTCTGCTACACACTGCAGTATACTGTTATACACTGCTACACACTGCTATACTCTGCTACACACTGTTACACACAGCTATAAACTGCTACACACTGTTACACACTGTTCTACTCTGCTACATACTGCAATACACTGTTATACACTGCTACACACTACTATACTCTGCTACACACTGTTACTCACTGCTATACTCTGCTACACACTGCAGTACACTGTTATACACTGCTACACACTGCTATACTCTGCTACAGATTGTTACACACTGCAATACTCTGCTACACACTGTTACATACTGTTATAATCTGCTACACACTGTTACATACTGCTATACTCTGCTACACACTGTTACACACTGTTCTACTCTGCTACATACTGCAATACACTTATATACTGCTACACACTGCTATACTCTGCTACACACTGTTCTACTCTGCTACATACTGCAATATACTGTTATACACTGCTACACACTACTATACTCTGCCACACTGCAGTACACTGTTATACACTGCTACACACTGCTATACTCTGCTACACACTGCTATACTCTGCTACACACTGTTACACACTGCTGTACTCTGCTACACACTGCTACACACTGCTATACTCGGCTACACACTGCTACACACTGCTATACTCTGCTACACACTGTTACACACTGCTACACACTGCTACACTCTGCTATACTCTGCTACACACGGTTACATACAGCTATACTCTGCTACACACTGCTATACTCTGCTACCCACTGTTACACACTGCTATACTCTGCTACACACTGTTACACACTGCAGTACACTGTTACACACTGTTCTACTCTGCTACATACTGCAATACACTGTTATACACTGCTACACACTGCTATACTCTACTACACACTGTTACTCACTGCTATACTCTGCTACACCCTGCAGTACACTGTTATACACTGCTACACACTGCTATACTCTGCTACACACTGCTACACACTGCTATACTCTGCTACACACTGTTATACACTGCTACACACTGCTATACTCTGCTACACACTGCTACACACTGCTATACTCTGCTACACACTGTTACACACTGCTACACACTGTTACACACTGCAGTACACTGTTATACACTGCTACACACTGCTATACTCTGCTACACACTGTTATACACTGCTACACACTGTTACACACTGCAGTACACTGTTATACACTGCTACACACTGCTATACTCTGCTACACACTGTTAAACACTGCTATACACTGTTACACACTACAGTACACTGTTATACACTGCTACACACTGCTTTACTCTGCTACACACTGCTACACACTGTTATACACTGCTACACACTGCTGTACTCTGCTACACACTGAAATACAGTTATACACTGTTACACACTGTTTTACTCTGCTACACACTGCTATACTCTGCTACACACTGTTACACACTGCTACACACTGTTACACACTGTTCTACTCTGCTACATATTGCAATACACTGTTATACATTGCTACACACTGCTATACTCTGCTGCACACTGTTACTCAGTGCTATACTCTGCTACACACTGCAGTACACTGTTATACACTGCTACACACTGCTATACTCTGTTACACACTGCTACACACTGCTATACTCTGCTACACACTGTTACACACTGCTATAGTCTGCTACACACTGCAGTACACTGTTATACACTGCTACACACTGCTATACTCTGCTACACACTGTTACACACTGCAGTACACTGTTATACACTGCAGTACACTGTTATACACTGCTACACACTGCTATACTCTGCTACACACTGTTACACACTGTAGTACACTGTTATACACTGCTACACACTGCTATACTCTGCTACACACTGTTCTACACTGTTATACACTGCTACACACTGCTGTACTCTGTTACACACTGAAATACAGTTATACACTGTTACACACTGCTTTACTCTGCTACACACTGCAATACACTGCTATACACTGCTACACACTGCTATATACTGCTACACACGGCTATATACTGCTACACACTGCAATACACTGCTATACACTGCTACACACTGCTATATACTGCTACACACGGCTATATACTGCTACACACTGCAATACCGTTTTATATATTGCCACACACTGTTATATATTGTTATATACTGCTACACACTGCTATACTCTGCTACACACTGCTATACTCTGCTACACACTGCTATACTCTGCTACACTCTGTTATACTCTGCTACACACTGTTATACTCTGCTACACACTGTTATACTTTGCTACACACTGCTATTCTCTGCTACATACTGTTATACTCTGCTACACTCTGTTATACTCTGCTACACTCTGTTATACTCTGCTACACACTGCTATTCTCTGCTACATACTGTTATACTCTGCTACACTCTGTTATACTCTGCTACACTCTGTTATACTCTGCTACACACTGTTATACTCTGCTACACACTGCTATTCTCTGCTACACACTGCTATACTCTGATACACACTGTTATACTCTGCTACACTTTGTTATACTCTGCTACACTCTGTTATACTCTGCTACACACTGTTATATTCTGCTACACTCTGTTATACTCTGCTACACTCTGTTATACTCTGCTACACACTGTTATACTCTGCTACACACTACTGTAGCAGTACTACACACAGTACTACAGACTGCAATACATTGGCATACACTGTGTATGTGTGTGTGTGTGTGTGTGTGTGTCTTGTCAGACATTAACTACATACAATAACAGATCATGCAAATCATCCGAGCAGATACAATAACACTAGGATACAAAGTGGAGTGAAAAAGTTTGCACACCCTTCGAAATAACCCCAATTATAATTGAATGCAAGGTGTTTAAACAATTATTCAAATGTCTCTCCTCACATGCATACATTTGGTTCAGATTTCATGTAAATTAAATCTACTTAATTATACAAACATGCAGAATCTGCAATTAATTTAGATACAAACAGCCACAGTGATTTCGAGGCAACGTGAAAGAAATCTCTAAGAGTTGCATAACTGGGTTGTATAATCAATTAACATACACACACCTGAACCTACAGTACATGCAAGGACGTGAAATCAGGCATCAAAAAAATTCAGCAGAAGCTATTTCTTTATAGAAGCAGGAGGGAGTAGTTACATCAGGAGATAGGTTGCTTTAAGACACTCCAGTTATGGCTATATGTTATACAGTGTGTATAATCATAATGTGGTATGCACCTCATATAATCATTTATTACTTTATTACTCGGGTACCAAGCTGTACACCACACCAAACGCCTGCATGGCTGGTCTTTATTCAATCAAAAACACACACTTTACACCCCTCTACATTCCCTTCAGTCCGAACTTAAAGTGCCACTTTAAGTCCTTTTCACTGGTGGTTCCACAAAAGCGGCACTTAATTACCCAATTTTGTCGGGTATATTGTTACAGGAAAGTATTCACCAGTGGGATGGTCTGATGAAGCAGAGTTACTCTTACTTACTTAAACATGCTTATTTTCTTATAGCATGTCTTGAAGTGTTTTATTCATCAATATGCCAGCTATTACATTTTATTTATAAAAAATTTTTTAATTAAAAAGCATACTTTTTTTTTATCTGTTTATAGTTACATTTAACACT
Source organism: Ictalurus furcatus (assembly GCF_023375685.1). NCBI lineage: Eukaryota > Metazoa > Chordata > Actinopteri > Siluriformes > Ictaluridae > Ictalurus > Ictalurus furcatus. Next base: position 6,673,792 of record NC_071272.1, read on the forward strand.
GTGACTCATCTGCGAAATAAGTTAGCTCCAACAGCAAACAAGATGACTCGTAATTGTTCTTTTTATCGACTTCTATTAACTTTTTCTTTGTTGTTTTAACAGTGCTTTATATTCTGATTGTGAAATAAAACTGCTAATATAGGCATGAAATATTTGTCCGTTTCATATTTAAAGTTTGGGATTTTTGTCTGAAGGAGACCTTGATAAGCTAAGTTAGCTAAATAACTAACAAAAACCTCCTCCTGTGGCAGCTTGAGGTTTACAGTAGCTGCTAACACTAAAAGCAAGTACTTTTACATGAATGTTTTGTGCTCTCTTGTCCATGAAAGTAATTTATTTTAAAGGTAAATTGGCAAGAGCTTTTATTTTAAGCTAAAAAAAAAAAAAAAAAAAACTCTTTTAAGGACAAGAGAACAGAAAACATTCCTTTAAAAGTATTTGCTTTTGGTGCTAGCAGCTAAACCTCAAGTTACAGCAGGAGGAGATGCTGGCTAGCTAAGTTAGCTAACTAGCTAGCAATAACCTCCTTTGGTAACTTGAGGTTTAGCTGCTAGCACTACAAGCAAGTAAATTTTACAGTAATATTTTCTGTACTCTTGCCCTTGACAGTTACAATGTAGCTTGGCAAGAACACTCCTTCTTAATTTAGCAGATATTTAATATGGGCATCTGGCAATTTAGCGGATGTCTAACTTTGGACATTTCCCTGATTTAGCAGATGCTCACACTTTAGCAGCATTTGACGCTGAACAGGTAGCATCTTCATTTTTTATTATTTTTTTTTTTTTAGAACTAAGCATGCGATCGTGTGCGAGTGTCTTTTTATTCCGCATTTACTCTCACAAAGTGTGACTGCTGTTTTTGTCCTACCACAGCTGATAAAAATATCAACCTAACTCTCCCGCACATTTCTACACACACACACACACACACACGTCCTTGTGCTGTTACTGGTATTAGGCAATGCCACCCTGCTTTTCTGCTTTAACCACTGCCTTTCCTTCATCGTTTAGTGGTCCGATCTGTACTCTGCATCCAGTGCGGCGCAATTGTAGTCATTATATAAAGCTCAGCAGTGTTGGCTCTCGATGCCATGCTGCGATCCAACACTGAAAAGGGACATATGTCAGATACAGACACTATTTTTAGACTGGCCAAATGCCCTGAGGCTCTGCTGGACTTCTGTGTGGGTCAAACAAATGCCTTTTCACTAGCTTGATCTTTATTTAATTGTTGAAAATCTAGCAAAGAGAACAGAATCAATCACATACAAGATTCTGAATGACAAGACCTTAACAAAAGTTAACTATGTGTGTGTATATATATATATATATATATATATATATATATATATATATATATATATATTTATATATATATATATATATATATATCAAAAGTTTGTGGACACTCGACTGAAATGTTTCTCATGATCTTATAAACCTTTTGATCTGAAGGTGTGTGATTAAATGTTTGAAATCTGTGTCGTAGACAAAAATATAATTGTGCCGACATATTCAGTTACTTCATTAGAAAGCGAACATATATATTTACAAAAAATGTTTTATTTAAACTGACGACTTAGAGCGAAATAGCAGCCGTAAGTGTCCAGAATAGGTGGGAACTCCTTTAGTACTGTTGAAAAAGCATCTCAGGGGGATTACTCAAGAAATCGGGTGAGAAAATGCCAAGAATACATTTCTGAAAATTCTCTGCAAAAAGCGTGTCCACTTTGAAGATGATAAAATACAAAATTATTTATTTATTTTATTTTTATCACACTTATTATTATTCTAAAATGTGGAGAAAAAAAATAAAGAATGAGTGTTTCTAAACTTTTGACTGGTAGTGTGTATATATATATATATATATATATATATATATATATATATATATATATATATATATATATATATATATATATAGCTACTGGGGTAGCTTCAGGCTTTAAAAGTACCCAGTATGCACCAAAGGGCTGTATTTAGAGTCGACGACTTAAGTTTGCTTGTCTTTTCTCATTTGTAAGTCGCTTTGGATAAAAGCGTCTTCTAAATGAATAAATGTAAATGTAAATGTAAGTTCAAAAGTTGTCAATATTTACATGGGGAAAGTTTAGGAGTCTAGTATATTTACAAATAAATGGCCTCCACCGCATTATTTGACAACTTATAAAATAGCACTTGATCCAGCACAGTTTACAAGTACTTTTTTAACTGGTTGAATTAATAAAATAATCCCAATATTTTTCTTAATTTGATGTGCTCTCTCGTAAAACACTCATCTGCTATATGCCTCACTTTAAATAAGTGTCATTCATTTTTTTAAATCCATAAAATGAAGTCATCTAGTTAAGCAGTGACTCATCTTAAATTACTGTCTCCTCTGAAAACAAATAAAAGTTCTGTGGACTTTTAAGGTTACTATTAATTACTTAACAGTGTCATATTTATGTATTTCGTATTCGCTTCATATGGCATTCCATAGTTTTTGTGCAGCCTAAAACATTTCAGCGTAGTTTCATGAAACTGTCCGACGGTGGAGCTGGACTTCACTCGTGCTGCTCACTCCAGCTGGAATCATCTATGCAAAGTGGGCTCAAGTTTAAGGTCAGTATCTTGCACAACTTCTGAATAGTGCCCAAGTCTGAAGTTACATCTGCGATCTGATTATTATGTTATTATGCTGTACCAGAGCAATATTATGGCACCAAAAACTTCATTCCTGGAGTGGCAGCGCATAGTTTTAGACCTTTTAAGTAGCTTTCTTTAATGAACAAATAAAGCATGTGAAATTCTGAAAAATGTTGTTTTGATAGAGTACATACAGCTAATAGTAATCCTCTTAATGAATCCATTTTAACCAACATTTTAGCAGTTTTTCTGAAGAAATAACTGAATATTTGTACTGCTGCTGCTTAGTGTTGCATATCACTGAAATGAAACTGTAAATAGATCCAGTGATATTCCTGAAGTGATATTGGATTATATGGTTTATATTATTCAAGCTTTAATACAAGCACTATTAATGTGAACCACATAATGGCTCTTTCCCTCGACCTCACCACCACTACACACTGACACACACACATGCGCATGCGAGACATGTATGCCTGCCATCCTTTAAATGTGCCGTTTCCATCCCATCTAATTTCTGCCTGAGACACGAGTCAGCGCTGCATGCCAAGTGAGGCAGAAACACTGCCATGTCTTATTTTTATTTATTTATTTATTTTAAAGCTATTTCGTTTATATCTGACTGCATCTGAGCTGGCGCTGCTTCAAGCACCTCTCCGGTCGTTCAAGTCCGTGCGAATGTGAAACAGACTGCCACTGTCTATGACCTTTTCCTTAATGCAGCCCGTTTGCTTCACATTATCAGCTTATGCACCGTGTCCATGTGCAGTATTCTCTGCAGTAGCTATTCGGGTGTAATGCATCAGTTTTTCACAGGCACACAGCAGGAAACGCATCACAACAAACTCGCTGACCTTTTTGGAATCAAGTTTTAAAACGGATTCAAATGTAATTGTGATTTGCAATCTAATATTTATTTCACTACACATTCAGCATCACGTATTAACACAAGTGTAGCGATGTACAGCAAAAATGAACTGAATGAACACAGACAGTCCAGCTGGGTAAATATGAGTAATATAATATTATATATATAAATATAAATATTAAATACCTTTAGTACTCTACAGTGTGCTTGTTATTTATGCTGGGTAAATGTTAATTGAAACCCATGGGTGTTCCAAATCTTGGGCTTCGACAATTTCTTGGTAACATGACAAGCTCTGTGTTGTTGTTTTTTTTTTTTAATGTCTTATTAAATTAAAGAGAGGAAAAAAAGAGAGACTGTGAGTTTATAGCATAAGTGATAACATGAACTAACTTGTCTTGTAGACGTACGTTGTTTATTAATTAACAAACATTCTCATTATTGGCAAAATCCTTTGGTATAAGAGGAGTAAAACACTTCAGGTTGTGTTGTTACAGATAAATAATCATCTTTGTGCTGGGAACAGTAACTCCGCTTCGTCACACCACCCTGTCTTTGGTTTTACACACTACATGCTTATATTTACACACTTATAAGTGTGTAGAATACACTACTGGCCCTTCAGTAAGAGCTTTATCCTAGTCAGAGTCTATCCTTGGAACACTGTCTGTGAAATCCAGAAATACACCCTAAATGGGACGTCTGTTCATCACGGGGCACCGTGCACTCACACATTTACACACTCGTTCACACCAAGGGGCAATTTAGCGTAGCCTGTCTACCTATTTGCACTGTTTGGGAGGTGGGAAGAAACCAGAGAACATGGAGGAAACAAGGAGAACATTCAAAACTCCACACAGACAGTAACCCGAGCTCAGGGTTGAACCAGAGACCCTGAAGCTCTCAGGCGTACCGTCACGGAACAGTTATGTACGCTCAAATACCATCTAGAATTGTGTTTAAAGGTACATTAGGTAAGCTTTTTTTTCCCTCAAGATTAGTCCTCTAACGGATAGATGGGTTTGACGTTTGAATGATTCCCGCCTATGTTAACGAAGCTCCGCAATCAGAATCTACCGTGGCCTATAGTGTAGAGCAGGAGTGTCCAATCTTATCCAGAAAGGATTCCACCTGTTTAATCAGTTGATCTTCGCTTTCAGCGGACTCAGGTGTGGCTTCTGCTTGGTTGGAATGAAAACCTGCACCCACACCGACCCTTTCCGGATAAGATTGGACACCCCTGGTGTAGAGTGTCTGCAAAATGACTGACAGAAGGTGCATCCAAACACAAACAAGTATTCAGGACTGGAAGTCAGTTTTCCAAACGAGTTTTCTCATTGATTTAATACGATTTTGCTAAGGCCATGGCTTAATCCAATGTTTTTTTAATCATGTTCTAGATATCTTCTAGGTTATTTGTACAACTAAGGAATTAAAAAAAAACTGACTACCTTTAAGCAATTTAATGCATAAAATAATTAGACAAGAGTAAAGCATGAGTGCGGTTATACTTAATATCAGTATAATATTCAGTATAATTGTGATGATTGCGAGTGTGATGTTACTTCTGTACAACCGTTTTATAAATAAGAAATGAATCTCGAGTAACTGACATTTCGGACTCAAATCGTTAGTTTATTTTTGCGTCACGAACGGAAATAGATCTCGAAGAATCCACACTCACTAGCTATGTTTCTATCCACGTTTTGGGATATTGTATAAAAAATGGACATCTGGATGGAAACACTAGATGTGAAAAAAATCACCAAAACGCGCCTAAGAAACTTCTACTTTCGATTGAGGCGGATCATTTTTTTACTCAGTAAGAAGACAAGCGCATAAACTACGACAGAAACAGATTTACAGAATAAATTCCTCAATGCGCATAAAAAAACCGTCGTGTGACTTTGCCTCAACAGACAATGTGATCGGATAATTGGTTTAGAAAAGTAAAAATGGCAGAAAGCGAAACGCACCAGGTTTTTTTTGTTTATTCGCAGATGTTTTATTCAAATTTTTCGCGTATAGCTACCGACAGCCCATCGGCTAGCTAGCTCAAAACGATTGCTACGTTCCTGTTTTAAAGGCGCTTCCGGTGAAACTGGCTTCCCTTCTTCCTTTTCATCTTCGCCTGACGAGCTTTCGTATATTTCGAGTCAGAACTGAAAAATGGATCGTTTTGCCATGTCCACTGATGATGTCGCTAGCTCTACTGTAGCAACCGTTTTGACGTGAAAACAGAAACAGACTGATAGAAACAGTGAAACGTCCGGTGCGGTTATACAAAATATCTGCACTCTTGGAATGCCGCTCGTCCGATCGAATTAGTGGAACTTTTGTATAATTGGGTATGATATGATGTACTGAAACCTAAACCGCTAAAAGCCACGCCCCCAAATGCACAGCTTTGTTCGTGCTCTGCAGACAGATGTTGACCGGATATAACGTAGCATCCGGGTACTTTTCGGCTACTAGTTGATAAATGGCACAGGTTCATCATTCTACAGTGCTGTTTGGAGGATGTGATTTGGGACGCACCCACAAAACCGCTTACTTCTCACCTGGTTTTAAAGACTCAAGAGGCCCTGGCAGGAGTGTCGGAGGTGGATGAGAACTCCAGAAGAAGATTCAGGGGGGTTTAGGGGAACAAAAAACAAAACAAAAACAAACACAGCTGTATCCAGTACGTACCCCATTTTGTCAGACTGAGAGCTGGAAGCAGCTGGGTTGTTGCAGTTTTGTCGGCTGTCCGCTTCTGTGTCTTTCACTCCGACATGCCACGCAAAAGCACCGCAAACTCCGGAGAGGCTTTTATCTCCACCGCTAATCCGTACAGACGTGTGAGGGCATGATGGCGAGAGAAAGCGAGCTCTCTTTCGCAATGTGCATTCTCACACCGAACAGCCAGCCCACAATCTCTCTCTCTCTCTCTCTCTCTCTCTCTCTCTCTCTCTCTATCAACAACACAAAAACCCACCTCAATTATATTAATAATAATATCAATAATAATAATAATAATAATAATTTCTCCTCCAGCACTAAAATCAGATTAAGAAGGCCAGACAGCAGCGTTTATGTCCGTGCGCGACGGTGCCTTTACTCCTCCATCTCCAAACGCCAATCAAAAATAAGCCCAGTGTTCACATCTACACTGTTATTACATGCAGTCCATCCTGGGCAAGGCAAATAAATATACCGTGGATGCTCATTCATCCATTTACAATATTTTCGAGGTGCCCTGTGTTCGCCCCGTTGCCTAGTTACAGCTCTCCGGTGGAAAAAAAAAATCCCCAAGCAGCGCATATTAGTGATTCACTTGACTGAGTTGATTCTTTCGAAGTGAATTGAACCACAGGGACTTGAATGCATACATTTGATTCATTTGATTCACTGACTCAAAGCGGCGTGCAGAAAAAAAAAGATACGATTATGATATAGTTCTTAAACATTTGGCACCCAAGTACAAAATAATACAAAATATTATGCAAATATGTCGAATTTTAGGGGAAAAAAATCATTCTTTAAAGGTGCAATAGGCCTAGCTGATTTAAAACTAACTAAATAAAATAAGAAGAAGACGAAGAAGAAGAAGAAGAAGAAGAAGAAAGTTGAAAAAATATATAGAACGTTCATCCATCCATTTTCTGTAGTGTTTATCCTACACAGGGTCACGAGTCACGATGGAGCCCAGGGAACTTGGGGTAGAAGGTGGAGGACGCCCTGGATGGGGTGTCAACCCGTCACAGGACACAATCCAACATGATGGACAATTTGAAAACGCCAATCAGCCTACAATGCATGTCTTTGGACTGAAGGAGGAAACCGGAGTGCCCGGGGGAAGCCCCTTAAGTACAGGGAGAACATGTGAACTCCACGCACTCATGCGAGGTAAACGTGCTAACCACTAAGCCACGCTGTCCCCCATATGTAGAATGTGATTTAATCCGTGAGCTCAGGAGAAAAGTATTACGGCTCTCTGAGAAAACCACACTGGAAAACATTGTTTTAAGGTCCGGAATGCATGTTTGTGTTTACATGTTTTATCATATTGTATCATATCGTATAGGATTGGAACATGTTGTATTTTATTGTATCGTATCATATCGTATTGTAACGTCATATTGTATCGTATTGTATCATACTGTATTGAATAGTAACATGTCGTATCGTATCATATTGTATTGTAACATCATACTGTATCGTATTGTTTCATATCGTATTGTAACATCATATTGTATCGTATTGTATCATATCGTATTGGATAGTAACATGTATCGTATCATATCGTATTGTAACGTTGTATTGTATCGTATTGTATCATATCATATTAGATTGTAACATGTTGTATTGTATCATATCATATTGTTATGTAACATGTTGCATTGTATCATATTGTATCATAACATATTGTGATGTAACATGTCGTATCGTCTCATATCATACTGTATTGTATTGTAACATTGTATTGTATCATGTCATATTGTATTGTAACATTGTATTGTATCATGTCATATTGTATTGTAACATCGTATTGTATCATGTCATATTGTATTGTAACATCGTATTGTATCATATCATACTGCTTTGTATTGTAACGTCGTATTGTATAATATCATACCATATTGTATTGTAACATCGTATTGTATCATATCATACTGTTTTGTATTGTAATGTCGTATTGTATAGTATCATACCATATTGTATTGTAACATCGTATTGTATCATATCATACTGTTTTGTATTGTAACGTCGTATTGTATAGTATCATACCATATTGTATTGTAACATGTCGTATTGTATCGTATCATACCGTATTGTGTTGTAAAGTTGTATCGTATCATATCATAGTGTATTGTAATGTCATAATTATCGTATCGTAGCAGTTTCAGTGTTATCTTCAAATGAATCATTGCCTTATGAATCAAAATTGTATCATAATAGATTCAGTGGTATCATCAAATATCAAATTGTTACCTCAAGATACCCTTAAACCTTACCATTATTCCCCTGGAAACACTGGGGTGAAAATTGAGATGTAGATTTGTCAGCACTCTCAGCACATTGTGTGAATTCTGGCTCCAGTTCCTCAATCTCAGATCCATCACACAGGATCATAATTAATCCAACCTAGAGATGTGCGCTGTTTTTAAATCTTGTTTGCGCATGTATTAATTAAATTTTTTACCTGTCTGATATATTTTCTAACAAATTAGTTGGCTCTATTTAGAAAAAATCGAAACAAAATCTTGTCGCACAGGCTACTTTAAAGCAGCACGACTCTGACCATGCAGTTACTGAAGATGCCGAAAATACATGTTTATGTTAATGAATGTGGTCGTTATTTTGGTTTTGCCTGCTTCATATCTGACCACTTGCTCGCTCCCATATGAAAGTAAAAACCTCCTGCTCACTCAGGTTTTTTTGTGTTGTTGTTGTGTACCATCACGGTGTCTAGTTTCAACCAAATGCCGTGTGAATCATTCTGGCAAGCTTTCTAAAAAAACAACAATAACAAACTAACTAACTAATAATGCATCTCCTGTATTTGAACCTGTTAGGAACACATTGTCTGTTCATTCCCTATACTGTTGCAAAATGAATCGATTCGCTCAATCGGCTCATTTCAAAGAGTCGTTCAAAAGGGACATAAAACAGTTTCGAATCAGTGAGTATCAAAACGGCTTGCTGGTGGAGTGAACATACACAGTTGACTGATGCCCACAAAATATTTACATCGAAACGTTTCTTTTTATCTCTTCATCCCAGTGCCAGGGTTGCCAGATTATCCCCAAATCTCTTCAAATGGGTTGCCAGAAATCGAATTACTTTTATTTCCAGAACTACTGCCTGACCAACCCCTGCTGGGAATGGGACATTGCTCTACAATAAATAGATTGAAAAAAAAAAATATATATATATATATAATGTAATGTGTGTATATATATATATATATATATATATATATATATATATATATATATATATAAACACACACACACACACACACACACACACATATATATATATATATATATATATATATATATATATATATATATATATATATATATAACTATTAAAGAAAAATATATCTGTACGAGAAAGGACATTTCCATGTGTAATGTTTGTAAGAAATTATTAAAACTTCATGACCCACCCTCCACGAACAGAATGTCAGCCTCAGCACTAAATTGTGACGCAATAAAACGGACATTAAATTATTTCATCACTTCCTGTTTTGTGTCCATGCTACACTTTATACTCCAGACTACTACGTGTTGTGAATTCTCACCAGATCATGTCGTGAAAAAAAAGAAAGTTATAACAGTTATAACAAAATAGATTTGACTGATGGCCACTGATATATTGTCAGCTGATTTTGACAGATTTCGAGCATAATTGATCATTTATAAAGTCATTTATTATGTATAATGATGTTGGGAGCTCCACTCAATAATGAGCTGGGTAGAATAGCCACTTAGACATTTTAATTATAATTAGTAATATGACCATAATGTATAACGAATTAGATATCAGTGTCTCTCATGTAAAACCACCAGTTTATTTTCCTTTAATCTGATCACTTTATTACATCTGTTTTCATTTGATTTCATTTCATTTTAGATGAAGTTAATGAAGAGGTCACATATAAACCTCACTGCTTACTGGAATAATTTGTGTTAATTGGGATCTGATTTGGAAGTGAAATAAATTGCTCATTTTTTGTATGAAACACAAGGTTATACTGTAGACCTAGAACTAATGAAGGCCATCTTGTGGACTTTAACTGAATTGCATGAATAATTCAATCACACGTCTTACACATTTATCCATGCACTCATCCATCCATTCATTCATCCGTCCATAACTTCATTCTCTTTTTGCTATATTTTCAAATCTCCAGGCAACTTTCCATTATTTTATTACTTACAATTTCACCACGTCAACATTAACATAAGTTGTCCAAGATCCAATCTTCCACCTTGTTAGACATTACAGAAAGTGGCTGTTAGGCTATCCTTCCCCAATCATTATTTGTAGGGGGTGCCAATAATTTTGAAACCAGATGTAGTGCTTAGGAAAACTTTAAAAAAAAAAAAAAAAAAAAAAAAAAGTGTTACAATAAAACTATACAGCACCCCTGTACATTTAAGCTTACAAAATCACAAATTACATGTTATTCTTTTTTTAAAATTATTATTATAAATAATAAATTTTTGTAAATCAATCAAAAAACTACATCTGGAGTTGAGGTTCCAGAATCCACTGCGACTCTGACCAGGATAAAGCGCTTACTGAAAATGAATGGATGAAATTCATTGCTTTTGTATCATTTATCTGGTGAACATATCTTTTAAAGGGGTGGTTTTGTAATTTTCAGAGCCCTCTACTGCCTGTGAGGTGAATTGTAATGGCAATGAAACACAGAGAAGCCTTTCTATGCCCAAAGTCTTTCCCCGGCACCACTGTAGAAACTACATAAGGGTTGCTTTTTAAAGAAAAAGGGGCAGACCTGAATGGTTGTGCTCTGACTGTTGGGGGGTGGAGCTTATTTCTGGGTCAGAAATCATGTAAACAGAAGCTTGAAATGAAGGAACTGGAAGAGGCATTGAATGGAATGGATGCACATCAAAATATTTTATTATAAATTTTTTAAATGATAGATCTAGAAACACTTAAGCATTAAAAACTGTAAATTTAACAAACAGGAGTTTTATTAAAATACATTGAGAGGCTAATTTCTTCTAAAAATTATACATTTAATATTTTACCAAGAACTTTTACAGTGCGTATAATCCAGCAACACATAAACACATACACATACACACACACACACACACACACACACACACACACACACACACACACAGCTTTTGCTGTGTCCTGGTTTCTTGCTCTTCTTCTGTTACACATGCACATACCTCAGATGACAGGCATTAACAGGTGACACCATGAACCTTGAGCTCAACCCGGGCCTCCCGGTTTACAGTTTAGTATCTAATAGCGAGTCCTGACTCTATTAAAAAATTACCACATGCTGATGCGTTGGTCACCTTATCTTTAATAATTGACTAATACACATTTGATACAACCTCCAGCTGCTAGAACATACACTTGATAGACAACAGTGAAGTAAACCTTCTACATCTGTGACGTTAAAACGAGTAATCGCTATCTGCATGCTTTTAAACACTAGTGCATTTGATAGTGTAGGTCAAGTTTAGATATCGAGAACCGAGATGAGTGATGCAACACGTAGGCTACAGAAAAGGTTGAGTTGTAGCTTCCAAGTCCCCTGAAGGACATGTCACAGCTACCAGACAATGTTATTGGAACGTTCAGCAGTATATTCGAGATAGCTTGGCTGTAAGGAATAAAACACTTGGGGGTGTGACGTTATAGGAAAATAATCAACACCGGAGGGGTGTGATGCAACCCAACACAAAACAGAGTTACTGTTACTGTTACCTGACATTGATTATTTTCCAATAACAGCCGACAGTCCTGAAGTGTTTTATTGTTCTTATACCACAGTGACTTGCTGACAAGTACATTTTTTACTTTATTTTATTTATTTATTTATTTTTACAAAAGAAGCAGCAGTCATGTAGCAATGTGTATATACATTACACAATAACAACCAAAACATTTACAACAGAAGATTTCTAGAAGTGTAATGTTAAGAAAATGTTGTGGTAATCTTTCATTTAACTATTTCTAATACAGTTTATGCAATCTGTTATGTGTCTACGGTTATGAAACATCGCAAGTCTCTCAGCCTCTCGTCCATCAACATTTGGTCTTGAAAATATTTCAGAATAGTCATGTGGTGTTTATTGTAGTTTCTATTAAGTAATAAACATAATATTTTCATTACATTAAGAAAAATTTCCCTGCTTAATGAAACCTCAGGTAGCTGTCCCATTACAGCAATATATTTTTAGTAACAGGAATCCTACGATAGGTATCATATCATCTGATACTTATATCAGAGAGTTATGTATAACCCATATATCCCTTCTAGAGTGCTTTCACTCACATAAAATTTGAAAATAACTTTTTTATGTGCAAGTTTCAAGTGCACTGATGTGTTCACATTCACATGTGAACACATTCGCATTTTACAGATGGCGCTGGTGGTGAGCCGATGCCTATTTGTCTATTTAGAGATAATGCTGAGCAAGAGAGAGAGAGAGAGAGAGAGAGAGAGAGAGATCTTCCTGCTGGCAACGACATGAACCTAGCAACTTGTAGGACTCTAAAGGGCTCCTGAAGTTATTGAGAGGGGAAAAAAAGAAACAAAAATGGATTTTATGGAAAAAACTGACCTGGATAACCAGATGACTGTATTACAAGGTGCAGCGATGGAGGAGGAAGGGGCTCAGAATATAAACGACGAAATCGAGGATTTGAGTAACAGGTTTTTAAAAATTGTACCAATTTTAAACTTTTTTCTGCCAATTTTGCAGACCATTTTATGGACTAAAATCTCAGCACAAGAGCTGCAATCATTTGTGAATTATATGAATCATATGCAAAGTAAATACAATAATACATTTTTTAATTGAATTGTTAATCTATTTTCCACCGAAGCTCATATAAAATGTGTTTAGTATCAAATTTTTACCCGTTTTATTTTCTTCTGTACTTGTTTTATTCCTACATAACAACTATAAGATCCACCATATTGGAGAAAGTCAAAGCCTTTGAGCCAATGATACTGAAGGATTGCCTGGAGTGCCATGTTGAAAAGCTCAGCCATTTGATGACTATATTACTGAGATATCATTGAACCGTTTGGATTGGCTAGATATTAAAACAGCTGCAGATAAAAGCAGAAAGCTAGCAGCTTTACAGAATGATATACGTAATTTGCATAATATTAGTTGGGAACATCTGTCGCTCCTTATCATCTGTGATTTAATTATTGGTTCAGTCACATAAACTGAAGTGAGTCAATTGATTTCTTTCAGCCTGAGAGAAATAGTCCAAGAAGAGGTAGTGAAGCCCAAACTTCAGTGCCTGATGATGGATCCAGCTTTCTCAATGGTAACACTACAGAACGAGGACAGCGGGATCCTCTGGGAGACGGCGTCTAGCCGCTGCTCTATACCTTGGGTTTCGGAAATCAGTTCTCCTGCCCCAGATCTCTGCAACAGCCTTGTTCCAAGATGTCCAACCAGTCCAGGTTCAGAAACGGCAGGTAGAATCATCTTTATAATGGACGAGGATCATATGATCAGGAGGAAGAAGAAGAAGCGGAATAAAGTGCCTGAGAAGCTACCAATGATAACAGACGAAGTGCCAGAAGAACCAGATAGGCCGGCCATGGTGGAGGTCTCCGTTCCCAATGTGACCGTCGAGAAAGAAAAAGAGGATGAAAGGAAAGACTCGAAAGAAGCAAGAAAGCAGCGTTTGTTCTGCCTGGTCTCTGAGGGATCAGAGATTCTGAATATTGTTGTACCCCCCAAGGTGTCCACGGTGGATGAGGAGGAGAGCAAAGGGCTAGTAGATAACTTGTCTTACCTTGAAGACACACCTGTTATAAAAGCCAGTGAGTTCCCTGAAGAACCTGAGTCATCTGAGGAGACAGAAAATCTGGAACATCTTCAAGCTACAGTCCAGGCAGTATCAGAGCCTTTAGCTTTGCCACTACGGATCAAGCCAGCACAAAAACAAGGTACAAGCGAGGACTATTTTGAGAAATTCACACTCTTGGACCATCAGGCACCATCAGCAGTTTCTACAGTAGATGATAACCAAGAGCCTGAGACCACCACTGAGCAAGGAGATCTTTATGAGGGGGAAGATAATGCCATCGATGGAAAACCAGCACCAGAAGGTTCCGATGATTCTGTATCTATCAGTGGACTGGAGATCATCAGCGAACATGTGGATGAGGTGTTTTATGGAGGTGGACAAGATCCAGATTTCCAAAACACAACAAAGGGGGCCAATAAAGAAGAGGAGCAGCCAAAATCACCCTTAAAGAAAAGTGGAAGCGCCCTATTTGGTAGCCAAGAGTCAATCCTTACTCCGATTTTTCTACCTGAAGGACCTCAGAAAATCATAGATCTTGTCCTGTTGGAGGAACCAAAGGCCATGGCGTTTATGTACTCAGATTTGTATGCAGATGCCATAGGAAGCAGGAAGAAGCAAGACGATACTGAGAGCGTGACTTCAGAAAAGTCCTTCCACAGCCAGGAGTCTGACTTCGAAGACAGAGGTTACTTGGAGAAATTTGTGCTTAAAGATGAAACTCCAGTGACTCAGGTGGATCCATTACATGATGATTGTAAAGAGGATGGCATTAGGATGTGGTCACAGGATGCATTTGGCTTGAAACAAAACGACAAGGACAATACAGGAACGCTGGACGATGTGGATGAAATCACTGATTTCTTTAGGAATAGTGCTAACTCTTCTCCATGTGAACCTATCCAGATACATCAGGTGGAACCAGAAGAAACGAGAACGGAGTCTAAGACTCGACGAGTCATTTTTCAGGATGAAGGACAGAAAGGGACAGCTGAAGAGGACATGGACATTGCAGAAGCATTTTTACCACTTGACATTGGCGTAGATCCACTAGCACTTGAGGCAAGCTTGAAAACTGCAGACTACAAATCAGTCATTACTGAATATGCTGCCAAAACTTGCACAGCCACACCAAGCAAATCAGAAAAAACTAAGTTTTCCTCCAAAGCGAAACCTCCAAAACATGATTTTATCCCAATCCACGTTCCGCAAACCGTGAAACCCATAACACCTCGTTACAAACCCTTCCTGGAGCTGACCCCGTTACTTCCAGTAGAAATGCCTGAGGAAGATAGACAGAAAGAAAGAGAAGGAAGTGACAAAGTTTGTTCATCCACAGTTAAAGGAGAAGAGGCCTCAGTAGAAGCCCAGGTCTATAAGCAAATCACCCAGGAGGAGGCAAGAGAATCTGCCCCCATGCCTCAGCAGTGCTCATCCACAGGAAGAGAGGATACCGACAACACCGACTTGAGTCGGCTGGATATCCTGTATTATGCTGTTGAGGCGGATAATGAGACTGTAGGTATTCCAGTGTCATAATATTAAAAATTCATGCTAGAAGTTATAAGAACCTTGATCTGTATATCTTCACCAGGACACTGCCTATGTAGAAAAAGTCTCTTCTGTATTTAACTTGTAAATATTTCAATAACCTTTCACTTGGACTGTGCGAGTCTTTTATACAAGATCTGCAAAAATAAACCAGAGAATATCCAAATATGCAAAATGACTTGTCTGTTATAGTCTACAACAAATACAGTCAGTTTCATTTCCACAACTGTCAGTTTTTATTGTTATGTTTAGAAACGTGTGACTTCAGAAAAGTACAAACAAGTTTACATGTCTTTATGCTAGAGGGTTATACAATTACATACAACAATGCCAAATAAATGACACATCCTTATAGTTTTAACTGCCCTTTTTTTTTTTTTTTTTTTACATTGAATCAAGGAGGTGTCATTCTCCTTTTTTTTTTTAAATAAAAAAAGGTAAAACATGGCATCTTACCTAAAATGCACATTATGGATAGTATATATTATATATTATATATTTATCATACAGTATATGCATATTAATATCTTTGAGATTACACTACACTGGCTTTGTAGATATTTCAGTGTCATCATTTAAAACAAGAAGATTAAAAATTCACACTTTTCACAAAACATTTTGTTTTGAGACACTCGACTCAAATGTTTCTCATGATCTTAAAAAACTTTTGATCTGAAGGTGTATAATTAAACATTTGAAATCGGTGTTGTAGGCAAAAATATAATTGTGCCAACATGTTCATTTATTTAATTAGAAAACAAACATTTTATTTACAAAAAATATTTTTTTAAATGGGCGACTTGGAGCGAAATATTCCGAAAAGCAGCCGATAAGTGTCCAGTGTCGGTGTGAACTCCTTTAATACTGTTTAAAAAGCATCTCAGGGGGATTCCTCAAGAAATCTGGCGAGAAAACGCCAAGAATACATTTCTGGAAATTCTAGGCAAAAAGGGTGTCTACTTTGAAAATGATAAAATATTAAATTACTTTGATTTATTTTGGATTTTTTTTTATCACAACATAATTCCCCTAGTTCCATTTGTGTTACTCCAGAGTTTTGATGACTTTATTATTATTATTATAAAATATGGAAAATAAAATAAAAATAAAGAATGAGTGTTTCTAAACTTTTGACTGGTAGTGTGTGTGTGTGTGTGTGTTATATATATATATATATATATATATATATATATATATATATATATATATATATATATATACACAGTGTATCAAAAAGAAATTGATATGGGAGGCTCAAAATGTCAGAACAGATCGGATCCGAGACGGATAAAAATAGATCAATAATAATAATAAACAAATAATATTAATTATAACTAATAATATAAATAATAATAATAATAACAATAAACAAAAGATAAATACATTTCTAGAGCAAATGATATAGTAGAAGAAGATCAAACAATTTCACACACATATGAATATTTAGGAGATTTGTCTCCAGGGTTTACGTGCGACACAGGCGTTCCAAATGGTCGTTACTTTCGACCCCTACATAGCGAGTCTTCGAAGGGAGTAGGGCATAGTCATGATCGTTTCAAAATGGATCTCACCCAGGAACTGACGTACTTGCCTGTGAGCCTGGTTCATTGGCCAATCCAAGCAAAAGGGGCGGGTTTTTAATTTTAGTTTTTATGAACGGCATGCAGGTTGAATCTCAAGTAAACCCATACTATACTAGGTATGGCGTGTTTCGACGCCATTTTACGTTCACTGTAGTGCTGCCAGGTAGAAGCGACGAGGCTATTTAGAATTCGGTCAAAGTGTCGCGTTCTGCGCTGCTCGCGCATTATAGTCTTGAAAAGTGCGCGTGCTCAGTGGCGGTGTTCAGTCACGTGGTTCCTTCTAGCCAATCAGACGCGCCGAATCTCATTTTATTCTCGCATTCAAAAGTGCTCGTGCGGCCACGCGAGAACATTCCATCGAAAACCCCCCCCCAAAAAAACACATACACGCATTCCAAAACTTTGGCAAAGGTGAATAGTTTTTAAACCACACCAGCAATGGCTCATAAACAGATCTACTACTCCGATAAATACAACGACGACCTTTACGAGTACAGGTAATGTAAGAAATAAAGGTAAGATAAGTAGAAAATCTGTGCGCAGTATTCGAAAGTCGACCCGGGTTAGCTAACGCTAGCGCTCTGTTTTTAGCCACACTGAAACATCACTGTTCGCACTCCTAGCTAATCTGACTAACGGTTAAGTTTTCAAAACTAACCGTGGTTCATTTAGTAAACACTGAGGCGGCGGATAATTCAGTATTTCCCCCAGGAAACTAGGAAAGGAAACCTAACAGGCTTAGGACTACGTGCTCTCTACTTAAACAAGTTTCTAGTAAAATATTGTTCCGTAAATGTATGAGGTTGAAGTTGAGTCAGTTTACACCGCCAGATTTTGCGTTTAAAGCTAAATGACTGAGAGGCGTCACGCAGTCATCTGCTGCGCGATTTGGCTCAAATATCATAACGCGATACTTCTGAAATGTATCACGATAAGATTGAGAGCAAAACCGTGGAAGAAGTCAGAATTTTAAGGTTATAAATCAGTGTTTTTTAGATCAGTCGAAAAATTAAGATAATTTTGAGGTAGAAATTTGAGTTAAGAAAATTCATGAATTTGAGATCATAAGACAATTCTGACATGTCACGTTTCAGCTAATAAATCAGGATTTTTAGATGATAAATCAGACGAGTTGTGTCCCGTGTTTGTGTATGGGATCTGTGTTGATCGACAACACGCATGTTCACGACTTATTATAGATCAGACTAGAAAATGTCCGATCTGGTATGATACAGAGCCGTATTGTTTACAGCTTTTTAATAATAATAATTTTAAGGTGATTATAATTGGACAGTGATTTAAACTGCTGTTTCTTTGCCTTCTTTGGTGTGTGCCAGGCACGTTGTTTTGCCGCGGGAGTTGGCCAAGCAAGTCCCAAAGTCCCACCTGATGTCTGAGGACGAGTGGAGGAGGCTCGGCGTGCAGCAGTCTCTCGGATGGGTTCATTACATGATTCACGAACCCGGTCAGTATCACGGTGGTGATGCTGTATGAACGTCCCACGATGCGATACTGGATATTTACATACAAGTTTAAATGTTTTTGCTATACGATGTACGCACATTGCCTTTTTTTTTTTTTTTTTTGGTGGACACCTGATCATCACAACTCTCTTTGCTGTTTATAATAACCTCCATTCTTCTGGGAAGGTGTTCCACTAGATTCTGGAGCTGGCTTTGTGCACAGGTGCGTTGTCGTGCTGGTGGAACAGGTTTGGGCCTCTTAGTTTTTGAAGGGAAACTAATCCTACATCGTACAAAGCTGTTCTATTCAATTGCGTGCAACAGTTCTTGTTTTTTTTTTTTTTTTGGAGAAGAACCATATACAGTATCGGTGTGGTGGTCAGGTGTCCACATACTTTTGGCTGTATAGTTGAAGAGAAAGAGAGAGTAAATAAAATGAAATCACTGAGTCTATGTGTTGCACTGGTTTCACTTGATGATGAGAAATTGACACTTTATTATTATTGTCACTTCTTGTTTTCCTTGTCCTTCCAGAACCGCACATCCTGTTGTTTAGACGACCTCTTCCAAAGCAGCAATGACCGTAAGACCCTCTGATTCTTTGGAGCCTTCCTGTGGATTATTCTGGTATTCAGTGAATACTTGCGACCTTTAAAGATTACGACCTCCTATGCATTTAGCTGGATTTTTCTCAGCACCTACGCTCAGTCAGAGAATCAAGACGATTCGGAAGCATATTTCAGCGTGGATTTTTTTTTTTTTGTCATAACGATTCTGCCTTAAGTAAAATGATTTAAGTGTTCTTTGTATCATGGAAGTCACCGTTTGGTGACCTTGAAGATGAGAGAGAACTTTTTTTTTTTTTTTTTAGTGGGTTGTATTTCTAACACAGATGTGTGGATGAGGTGCATGTTCGCCAGGTTGGGAATAATACGCTAGTCCTTGTCTTTTCATGATCGATTGATTTGCCTTGTGAAGGGTGAAGTTCTTGATGCCAAGCACTGCAGTGTCTAGAGACCTAATGCTGGGGAGTAAAAACCAGTTTTTTTTTTTCTGGGGGGGAAGAAAAAACCTGCTGTAATGTTGTAGGGATTAAACTGTAAATGTTGCCGCTTGTGGTGTACAAAATGTCGTACAATCACCAAGGTGATCGCAACGAGCAGTGTTTTGCTCTAGTTGTGCAAAATAATGTTAATTTTAAGATAATGTTGCCTTTCAGTAATGGACAGTGACGCATTTTTATGTTGCCAAGCAAAAACTACCATTGCGAAGCCAGCACGTGTTGTACAATCTAATAAATATATAGCTTTTTCATATTGAATGTTTTATGTAGGAAAATCTTTTGGTTTTTTTTGTTTGTTTGTTTTTTTTAACCAGTGTAATTCCCTGTGTCAGCAGCAGATGGCGTTGTGGTGCCACAGATGATATTGAGCTAATATGAGCTGTTACCACCTGGGTTCACTTCAAATGGACATTATGAATTTTCTGTAAGCCTCCATTCCAGATTTATAATTAAGGCCTATTCACTTAGTTGGGGAAAATGATATCCAGGTGTTGGTTTTTTCCCCCTCCCCCCAATCTTCAACTGTCCAGTTTTGGTGAGCCTGTGTACACTATAGCCTCGGATTCTTAGAGAGGTGGGACTCGGCCTGGTCTTCTTGCTGTTGTTGCAGCCCATTCACTTTGAGGTTTCTCCATTCTGAGATGCTTTTCTCTTCGCCACGGTTGTAAAGAGTGGTTATTTGAGAGAGCTCCCCTAGCTTTCCTGTCAGCTCAAGCTAGTCTGGCCATTCTCCCCTGATCTCAGTCATCAAGAAAACGTTTCCATCTGCTGAACTCTGGATGTTTTTTGTTTTTTGCACCATCCTGTGTAAACTCAAAATTTTTACACTTGTGCGTGTGGGGAAAATCCCAGGAGATCAACAGCTTATGGACTACTCAGACAAGCTGGTCAGTGTCCGACACAAAGTCGACGAGTTCACGTCCCCCCCGTTCTGATGTCGGCTGTGAACATTAACTGAAGCCCTTGACCTGTATCTACATGATTGGGTGATTAACATAAGTAACTAAAAATCTAAAGGAAACACTCTTTACACTGATTTGATATGCATGATGGTTAGGTGTCAAAACTTTTGCCTGTACAGTGTATCGGCATTGTACCAAAATTACCACACGTTTTGGCTTCTCCTTGTTAATTATCACCATCACGCTTGTAAATCCATATTCAATAAACATTTTGGCATATTTTCGGGTGTGTTTTCCAACATTCCACCGAGTCACAGTCGCTCTATTTTGTTGCAGACATAACAAAGGTAGATGGATGGAGAAATTTAATTTAATTTTTAAAATTCTTTTATTGGACAAACTCCTATGATCAGTGCAGCATGTCAAACTAGCATGTGTAAACATGGCTTAATTGAACGTGACTCTTGGTAACATTTCAAAAGGGTGGCATGCGATCTCAGTCATTGTAGTTTAAGCGATGTTTGTTTGCAGTATTAGTTTGTAAAAGAAATGAATAAAACACAAGAGGAGACGAGAAAAATGTGTTTAAACCTGAGTCTAGCTGTGAGTGATCTTTATGGGGCAGTAGGGGGTCATTTGTGTATATATTATATGTAATATGAGCCAAGAGTGTGGCTGTGTCCTTAGATGGGAGGTAAATTATTAAACCCAAATTAAACCTCAAAAAAACTAAAAATGGCAATAATGGCCTCATATAAATCACACGAATAAATATATATACACACACTGATAGTCAGAAACATTTTCAGTGTTCAATTTATTAAGTACATTCATTTAGCAAGACTCAATCGTAACACAAATATCTATACAGAGCCTTTTCATGTGTGTAGGAAGGAAACTGTAGGCTTCAGTCAATAATATAGCAATATTAAATATTTGTGGACTGTTTAACTGAATGTTTAAAAACGATATTAAAATGAAATGAAATGTAGTGAAAGTGAGGCATCACTTTTTGGATCAGTATTAGCAGTCCTAGGTGGCCAATATTTTTAATTACCATCAAAAGTCTTATTATTCTCTTAGAAAAAAGGGCATTAAACACACCTCATATGGATGCAAACGCATGTCTCAGGGGGGTCACGTCTTTTATAGATTTAGCCAGTTGACCTGGAGAGTGTAGTGTACTTTAAAATATAGAATAGTTGAGGAATATTGTTGCTGTATGTTAACACATCTAATATAAATATTAACAAATTAGAATTTAAGCAATTTTTTTTTTCTAGAGGAATCTAGCCAGATCGTGGAGTGCTGTAACATGTCAATAATTGAAATGAATGGAAATAATTATGTAGAAAAAAAATGTATACACTTGACACTGACTGGATTTGCAATTAACAATGCAAAAAAAAAAGTTTTGTCTTGACTCTCCCTCATGTAAAAAGATATTTTATAAAGCCAGATTCGTTATCTTTTGTCACGAGACTTATACGTGTGTATGAAACAACAAAAAATATTCTCTCCATCAGCCAGAGCTAGTTTCCTCATTTAAGGCTCGTGTTTGTGCATTTCTGTCCCATAAATAAGCTCCACCCCCCGAAACAGCTACTCAAAGCTGCTTCTTTTTTCCTTAAAAGGCTGTTCATGAGGATCCATTAGGAGGAAGATCGGTGTTTTTATCGTAATTGCAGTTCCCCTTGCAGGCAGCAGAGGGCTCTAAAAATGACAAACTGCTCCTTTAACCAAACACTGAACCACCATACAACTTTCTTAAAATATCAGGCTTTCATTGTAATTTTTTTGGGGAAAAAATCCTTTAAAAATCAGTGGCTTTATAACACTGACATTTCACACATACATGATCATGAAAAAATAAAAAGATTTCCAAAACACACACACACACACACACACACACACGTTCTCTCAGGTGCCCTTGTGTTTTACTTGTACGCACGCGAATAAGAATTTAAAACCTCAAGCAGCATTCGACCCAAACTGATCTCTGCATCGTGGCCTGAACCACGTGACTTTCTTCTCTGTCAGTCATTTCAAATGTCTGGCTTTCTGAAAACACCAGATTTCCAAAACACAGACTGGAGACTCTTTTCTTTTTTTCCCCACGGGCATGTCCTACAGAGAGAGCGAGAGAGAGAGGGAGGACGTGCTGGATTTGTGGCTGAGTGGAGAGTGCACACACTCAGACTCACGACAGTGTGGAAACTCGTCCAGAGATAACAGCGCTCGTTCAGAGTATGCCTTGTCCGTCACAGCTTTCCTGGTGAAGACACATACATACACACACAGTTTTGATTTTCCTGATTGCTTTCTATCTTAAAGGGACAGTTCCATCAAAACATCATCCAAAGACTTGCTTGTTCTCTAAATTCTGAGCTTCAGGGCTCATGTAGCTAACAGTTAATGGAAGTCTATAGCTACCAGTTTAGCATTGTGTTAACTGCATTTTCTAGATCATCACACATTCGCCTCAAGAGACACTCTGAATTTGGAACCATTATGGTTCCTCCTCAATGATTTTGCTCTAAAGGGGACTTGGATTGAGAATGACTTGTTTGCTCTGATATAAATTAATTTATAATATATGTGTCTGCATTCCTCTAGAAAAAAAATCTTCTAGTTGTTAATTTACATCGCTCTTTTAGTGTTTTCATCCGACGTATTTGAAGTATTCCTTTATTTCCTTTGCTCTTTTCTGTCCTGTGGTGGTTTTTTTTTTTTTGTCTGTTTAAAGTTTTCTTCTGTGTTGTTGTGTATTTTTTCTCTGTCTCTTCCATTATTTACTTCACTGTTTTTTTTCCCTCTCCTTCCATTAAGGGTTTTATTAAAAGTAAAAACAAAGGGCATGCTCCATGATTTCTGGGTGGGGAAAAAAAACCCCTCCTTTACATCTAATTTATCTACAATACAAAGAGAGTGATAATGACCCCAGTTAAGTAGGAGTCCAATTTGTCATCGCCTTTGTCACTGGATAAGAGCATGTGGATTGCAACACAGCCATTTACTGTTTCCCTCATGTCAATGTTTCCTGCATCTGATTAATAATTTACTGCTCTTTGCTCAGCCGACAGCCAGTTAGGATGGCATGTGAACGCAGAGGCCGCAGGCGATTTCGCTTCCCCTTTTTCTCAGTGTCGTAAGCAGAAAAATGCACAGCACACACGTGAAAACTCCACACCCCTGGCATGAGAAAGACGTTACAGTATGCATGGTTAGGGATGAAGAGATTGCACATTCACTACAGGATTAATAAGAACAAGAAACAATCTCATCTATATTAAATGACAGCTACTGTACACGGGCAGCTCTTATTTTCATTCCACACTCAATACAGTCCAGTTAGGGTGAGGGTTAGGGATACGCCTCGGCTGTGTGAGCACACCTACCCAAATTTCCTTCCAGTCGTGAAACTGTCGCTCATACTCGACGACGGCGGCTCTCCACTGGCTCAGCTCTTCGGACACGGTGTCTGCTTCATCTGCAAAAAGCAACACAACAGATTCTACCTGGAGAACTTCTGTGTATGCAGGTCTAGGAAAAACCCATCAATGCCCCTGCGGGTTTCAGCCAAAATCAACTTTTTCTCCGAATAACATACATAGTTTGTTATAAGTATACTTGAACTTAAAGACCCCATAAATACATTTAGCCGAAATTAAAGGTTTTTATTTCATTTTTTTAATCTTGACTTGGCTTTCCCGACTCCAAAGATCATATTGTGTAGATCAAACTGATCACCATTAAAGTTCAGGGTATTACGCATGTTTGAGATGCTTTTCTGCTCACCAAGATTGTAAAGAGTGATTAAGTTACCTTAGACTTCCTGCAAAAATGTGCACTGCACCGTGGTTCTACAGGCCCAGTATGTTAGAGGAACCTAGGAACTTTGAGTTCTTTGCGTATCTTACGAGTGAGTAAGAACCACGCGAACGTGAACCGAGCCTGGAACGGCAATTTCACAGAACACGGGAATAAGGACTATGATAGTGTAGAATCTAGAATATTGTAATGTGTATTTTAGAGTCTGACAGGGTCTGATAAATAGTATAGAGTATTCTAACTAATATAATAGAATCCAATATTGTCTGATAGAGTTTGGAGGGAGTATTGTAATTAGTATAATAGTCTGATATAGAGTCTTGTAACAAGTATTATGGAGTCTGATATAGTCCAATAAAGAGTATAATATAGAGTATTGTAACAATTAGTACAGAGTCTGATAAAGAGTAGAATACAGAGTATTGTAAAAAGTATAATAGTCTGATATAGTCTGATAGATTAGAATATAGTATTGTAATGAGTATAATAGAGTCTAATAAAGAGTAGAATAGAGAATTACAATGAGTATATAAGAGTGATAGGGTCTGATGAGTAGAATATAGAGTATTATAATGAGTATAAAAGAGCCTGATACAGAGTATTGTAACAAGTATAATAGAATCTGATGAGTAGAATACAGAGTATTATAATGAGTATAAGAGTCTGATAAAGAGTATTGTAATGAGTATAAGAGTCTGATAAAGAGTATTGTAATGAGTATAAGAGTCTGATATAGAGTCTGATAAAGAGTATTGTAATGAGTATAAGAGTCTGATAAAGAGTATTGTAATGAGTATAAGAGTCTGATATAGAGTCTGATAAAGAGTATTGTAATGAGTATAAGAGTCTGATAAAGAGTATTGTAATGAGTATAAGAGTCTGATATAGAGTCTGATAAAGAGTATTGTAATGAGTATAAGAGTCTGATATAGAGTATTGTAATGAGTATAAGAGTCTGATATAGAGTTTGATAAAGAGTATTGTAATGAGTATAAGAGTCTGATATAGAGTCTGATAAGAGTATTGTAATAAGAGTCTGATATAGAGTCTGATAAAGAGTATTGTAATGAGTATAAGAGTCTGATATAGAGTCTGATAAGAGTATTGTAATGAGTATAAGAGTCTGATAGTCTGATAAGAGTATTGTAATGAGTATAAGAGTCTGATAGAGTCTGATAAGAGTATTGTAATGAGTATAAGAGTCTGATATAGAGTCTGATAAGAGTATTGTAATGAGTATAAGAGTCTGATAGTCTGATAAGAGTATTGTAATGAGTATAAGAGTCTGATAGAGTCTGATAAGAGTATTGTAATGAGTATAAGAGTCTGATATAGAGTCTGATAAGAGTATTGTAATGAGTATAAGAGTCTGATAGAGTCTGATAAGAGTATTGTAATGAGTATAAGAGTCTGATATAGAGTCTGATAAGAGTATTGTAATGAGTATAAGAGTCTGATATAGAGTATACTACAGAATATTTTCCCCAAACAGCAATCTGTTTATATTTGTAGTGTGTTTAACTGAAGGCTTAATGGAACCCATGAGAACAATAAATATTCCTCAAACACAAACAGCAAGCTAACAACCACATCGGTTGGACTTCAGACTCGGACATAACAGAACTCTATGCCCGAGTGAATCGTTCATCACCTCAGTTAGGATCCATTACCTCTGCTACTGAGTCGGAGATCGATTTTAGACGTGTCATTTCCTGCCCTGGACACGGCGCTGCACTGGTATTGGGTGTCTTTACCCAAAGGCTCCTCCCTCACCCAGCTGCTCACCAGCACAGCATCTCCATCGAGGGCGTGTCTGTACTCTGTGACGGGCGTCTCCAGTCTCCTCCCGTTCGAGTGCCACTGAAGGCTAACATCATCGGGACCTGAGGGACAAATGGCACTTACGTGCGAACACAAAAACCCCCCCACACAGAACACTCGCAAGCTCCCGCTTCCTACCACACGCACGAACACTCTTAATTCTCCTAACGGCTGGGTGCTTCAGTTAAAGCCATGCGTCAGGCGCAAGCGAAGAACCAATCACAGCAACACACAAGTACTTAAATCAGTCTGAAGATGAACACGGTGAGATGTTATGGCGTGGACACGCCCACAAGCTCAAAGTTTGCATCCTCCTTGGTTTAACGATTCTAATTGGTCAGAAGACGGTGATTAATTTTCCAGAACATCAGCTTTGAAAGTAGTACTGGCTGCAAGACAAATCAAAGGGTTACCGTATATTAACGAGCCTGGTCGGATACGTTATCGTATCCATAATAACAGCACATTCACAGGGACTTGTACGGCGGACGCTCCACATGATCTAAGACTAATCAAACTAAAAAAAATAAACACATGTAAATCTTTGATATTTCTGTAAATAGACATTTAACATTTATGGAAGGAGTCTCCAGTGTCAGAGCTTTCTAATGGTTGGTAAGTTTTGAGCTTTGACGGTTCTCAGTAACAGTTTTTTTCTGTGTCTTGTTAACGTCGAGAGAAAAAGTGCGGCTGGTGAGAGAACGACTGTTTATAGCTTCTAGAACGTAAGGAGAACAGGAACTTGTGGGCATTCCACAACATTAAACGTAACTGTAAACCGATAAAAAGTCATCTTTGGGAAATTGCTGTCGTATAAGAAGAATAAAACACTATGGGACGCGTTGTTATTAGAAAATAAATCAACTTCAGGGGGGTAACAGTAACGCCGCTTCATCACACCACTGTCACTGATTATTTGCCTAGAAGAGCATGACACCCGAGTGTTTTATTCGTCCTTACGTTTCACGGTTAATATCATAACATACAAGTTTCCACCATTTTGAATGAACGTCTGAGGAACACTAAGGAATATTTTTCTTAGATTTGTCCTGCAAACCTTTGCATTTACCTGCATAAATTATACTTGCATTTGCATATTTAATTTGTGCAGGTTGTATGCTACAGGTCAAACGTTTAGACACATTCATCCTTTATTTTTATTGTCCACATTTTAGAATAATAATAAAGTCATTACAACTCTGGAGTAGCACAAATGGAACGATGGGAATTATGTTGTGATAAAAAATCCAAAATAAATCAGAATAATTTAATATTTTTAACATCTTCAAAGTAGACGCCCTTTTTGCCGAGAATATCCAGAAATGTATTCTTGGCATTTTCTCAACCGATTTCTTGAGGAATTTCCCTGAGATGCTTTTTAAACAGTATTAAAGGAGTTCCCACCTGCGCTGGACACTTATCGGCTGCTTTTCGGAATGTTTTGCTCAGTTTAAAAACATTTATTTTGTAAATAAAATGTTAGTTTTCTAATGAAATAAAGGAATACGTCGGCACGATTATATTTTTGTCTACGACACCAATTGCACACGTTTAATACACCTTCAGATCATGAGAAACATTTCAGCCGAGTGTCCACAAACTTTTGAGCGGTATATAGAATTTTTAAATTGGTTTAGTAGTTTAGTGGTTGTCTCGGCTTAGAAGGTACATCACGATCGATTAAAGTCCCTTAAACCCTGAAAAACCACAACGAAAACACTAATACTTGTCTAATAATGTCTTGCTTTTGACGTCCATTAAGACCTTTAGAATTTACAATCTCGGATATAAATGAAGGAAGGAAACAGGATCTTTAACGTCAATTAATTCAACATTTATTAAGGTGGCTAAAATTTAAAGAAAAAAAAATATGTACAGTCAGAGAATATACATATGTACTTATATTTACACTGTACAAGGAAATATGGGGGAAAAGTACAAAGACATACTGAAACAGGTCAACTATATATACACTGGGCTCAAAGTTCAGTGATTTTTACTTTTTTAATTTTTAAAAATTTTTTTTAAACTTTTAATCCAACATCTGAGGAAAGAAGTCTGATTTTCCAACTGTGACAGAAAAACAGAAAAGAAAAGAACGAGTCAGCAGCTTGAAATTACAAGCTGGATGTATTTTTTTTTTTGTGTGTCCAGATAGGAATGAACCCGGAACGCTCCAGGCACGAACGATGGAGCGATAGAGGGAAGGAGTGTTTTCACAGAAGATTTGGCAACGTGTATCACTCGGATCCGCAAGCATCTGCATCAATACTACACAATCGCTTCCTCGCCTTTTGTAAAAGTTCGACAGAACCTTTTACGGAATAAATCAGACATCCTGGAGCTCGAAACGGCTGTGCCGAGACGATAGATAAAAAGAAAAGAAAAAAATACAGGAAGGAAGATAGGAAAGGAAGCAATTTTGTGGAGTATCGTGACCAGATGAAAAGGAACAGAGACGGAGATAAGAGTCCAGGAGAGCGGGGGGGGGGGGGGGGGGGGGGGGGGGGGGGGGGGGGTCTTTGGGTTTGGAGAGACAGTGGGCAGACAGACAGAGGAGAGGGAGAGTGAAAGGGGACAGAATGAGAGAAGAGGGGGATGGAAAGCGAGGCAGAAAGAGACAGGGTTTGGGGGAACGAGTGAGAGAGAGCAAAAGAATCTTATAAGGACTGTGTGTGTGTGTGTGTGTGTGTGAGAGAGAAAGAGAAAGCAAACGAGCGGGGATAGAGGAATAGAGGGAACTGAGCAAGAAATAGAGGACAGAAAGACACAGAGAGAGAGAGAGAGAGAGAGAGAGAGAGATGGAAAAAAAGGGGGAGAGAAAGAGGGGGAAAAAACCCACTGCAACAGCGAGCAGGAGAGACTGTAAGCAAGCCAGGCAGACTGCAGAGGTCAAAGGTCAGAGGTACCACTCACC
The DNA here is from genome assembly GCF_023375685.1 of Ictalurus furcatus. NCBI lineage: Eukaryota > Metazoa > Chordata > Actinopteri > Siluriformes > Ictaluridae > Ictalurus > Ictalurus furcatus. The sequence continues at coordinate 6,702,963 of NC_071272.1, forward strand.
CACAGCCAGGCAGAACAGGAGGAAGGCCTGGTGGGAGTGAACGCCCCAGGACTGCTCGCTCAGCAGTGGGGGGAGCAAACGAGCGCCTCCACCCTCCAAACCTCTCCATACTGAGGAAGAGGAGGAAGAAGAGGAAGAGGAGGAAGGAAAAGATGAGCAAGCTGTGCAGGGACAGAGGGAGGAGTGGACAGGAGAAAGAGACAAAGAGAGAGAGGGCACAGTAAGAAATTCAGAAACCACACACACACACACACACACACACACACACACGGAGGTGAGATGGAAAGTGAGAACATGTTAGTAAAAAAAAAAATGAGAAAGAAAAAAAAACCTCCAAGCTAATTTAGATGCTTAAATATAATAATAATAATAATAATAATAATAATCATCTTCAAAAGATCTAAAAACATAAACAGAACCCTGTTCCCTGGCCCTGGAGAACACAGAGGGTTCTCCAGGATCTGGGATGTTAGCGAGGAGCCTAGGAAGTTCAGATACATTTTATGAGTAAGAACCACAGGGTAACAAGAACCGAGCCTGGAACACCAACATGTGGAGTGGAACACCAATTTCACAGAACCAAACACTCACAGTCTGTACTTTTACTTTTTTGTTTTTTGCGTGTCATTGAATTTTTTTTTAAAATACCGTTGCATCTTCGTCTCCAGTCTTCTATAATTCATATTTCCGCATCCAATTAAACGATTTTCCTCACGATGTCCGTGTTAGCTCATCAATCCATCCAGCGTTCCAGTTTTAAAATTGAATTATTATTAGTATTTTTTTTTTATACAGAGAGCGCTGATTCCTTCCTTCGTGTGCTGATTTGGAAAGATTTGGCAAAGTACGATCAACGTCCCTGAGAGTAACACGCAACAACGCAATAGATTGAAGGGAGGGTGAAGGGAGAGAGAGAAAAAAAAAAAAAAAAAAAAGAGAGAGAGAGAAAACAGTCCTGCCCACCTAAAAAAAAATTGCTCCAATTTGGAAAATATTGAGTTAACTTACCAATTTGGTAAACCACGTTTCCAATTTGGAATTATGTGGATTTATTCAGTTTTTTTTGCTTGATGATTTATGCAAAAAAAAAAAAAAAAAAAAAAAAAAAAAAAAAAAAAATCGACGCTGTCAAAAATTGTATTGTTACAAAAACAACAACAAAAAACAACCACGAGCAAGGTGAGACAGCAATACCGCAAAAAAAGAAAAGGAAAGAAAAACAAAATTGGTCGTTTCAATTTGTAGTTAATTTCAATGCACGCAAGACGGAGGTAAAGTCGTCCCTTCTTTCGTTTTTGCTCGTGTCCGTTACGATGCGTCGGCGTCTGCGTACTCGATCGGTTGCGATTCGCAGTTTACGTCAAACGGCCCTTGTTTCGCGGCGCTCTCGTTGTCCTCTTCGTAGCTATGTGACGGAATTTTGCCGTTTCCACACTCCGGTTCCGTTTCATATCCCGTGTCTCGGAGCGCTCCGTTCTGACGCGGCGGTTCGTTCTGGTCGCGTTTTTCCGGCAGCGCTTCCATCAACCCCGCCTCACAGGCTGCGTACTCGTTCTGCGGTTTCTTCTGTGAGCCGAGCACGGCGGCGCGGAGCCTCAGACACGGAACTGGGAGGTACTGCATGTAGCAGTTATACGCCAGGCCGAACAGGAACAGGAGGAAGAAGAGCAGGAAGAGGAACAGCAGCGCTTTACTGTTGTCGTACTGGAGGTACTTTGCGTGAGGATCCTTGATCTCGGGTCCTGGATCTCGTGAATCGCTACTCTGAGGAGGGACATAATGTTTGGTTTCTGCTTTCGCGCCATAGACGTTAGCCGTGGTAGCGGGGCGGGTTAGTGGGGGCGGAGGCACACTGGACAGGGTAGATGGAGTTAGTGGAGAAGGTCCTGCGGTGTTACCGTTGCCGATTTTACCTCGCGGTGCCGCTGTGGTGGTGGTGCTGATGGCGGTGCGCGATGTGGATGGATCAGGATTGGGGACGTTGAAGATCTTGACCGAGGACACAGGTGAGATTTCGGGAAGCTCCAGTCGTAGATCGTAGGAGGCCATCAGCCGGGTGAAGTTCTTCCCGGCGGCGGACTCGGCGGTCCAGCACTCGTAACGGCCCTGGTTCTGTGGAGTTACGCTGTAGATGAGCAGCCCAGAGCCGGCCATCAGGAGGAAGTGAGCCGACTCGGTCAGGACACTGTCGTTAACCTTCCAGAACACCTGTGCCAGGCTTGAGCGCACGTCGCACTCCAGCTCCGTCGAACTGCCCGGCTTTACCACCACCTGCTGGGGCCTGTCTATCGAGCGCGGTCTCGCTGTGGGAGAGACGACACGGGAGACAGGATTAAAATAAACAAACGCCCGTGTCCAGTTCATGAAAAGTTGCTTCACAGCCTGACCACCAATCAAGACTAACGCTGCAATCCGCTGTACTCGGAAAGTCCGAGTTTGTAAGTCTGTTCTCTGTATTTATTTGATAAACATATAAAGACATCCGTGTGAATTATTTCTGTGGAATTCCGCGTGATGAGAAACGCAATGTGAATTAAATCTAGTGTTAAAGTTACAAAGCTGTTAAACACCTTTTTCACAACTAAATAAAGCGACGCTATCGAGTAGACAACGATCCGAAGGGAAATCCGTTTACCGCCGTAGTGTTGTGATGTGTTTACGTCAGAGAACCCGGGCGAGCTGGATGTTGTCAGAGTTCCCGACTTGGAATTCGCCATTATGTCGCACTTTTCCGTGTTGGAGGTCGGGTCCTCTGTTACGGTTTTTCAGATATTAACCTTTCACTTAGTGTGTTATATGGCTGTTTGTGAATGTAAAAAAAAACAAAAAAAACATGCACGACAAGCGGAGGGTTTATTGACTCCCAAAAGAAGAAACCAATTCTGAACAGCTGAAACGAGTCGTCTGTAATTCCAGGCTTACTTCCTGTACGAACCTACGTAGGTTTGTAACAAAAAAAACCCCGCCTCCGGTCTTCATCAGCTACTCACGAACAGCTTTGACCCACCCTCATACCCACTTTTTTCGGACCATCTTGCGCCTCTGGATCACAACCTGTAAGTATGATTGGGGCAGTGGTGGCTCGGTGGTTAAGGCTCTGGGTTACTGATTGGAAGGTTGGGGGTTCAAGCCCCAGCACTGCCAAGCTGCCACTGTTGGGCCCTTGAGAAAGGCCCTTAACCCTCTCTGCTCCAGGGGTGCCGTATCACGGCTGACCCTGCACTCTGACCCCAGCTTCCTAACATGCTGGGGTATGTGAAGAAAAGAATTTCACTGTGCATATGTATATGTGATAAATAAAGACTCATTATCATTAAGATTAATTATTTATGTATGTATTTTCTACCGAGTGTTTTTTTGTGTGTTGTATACGTGCACAGCTGTTAGTCTGTTAGCCTCTGCTAATCCGTTAGCTTACGTTATTGAAATACCCCTGCTAATTAGCCGTGGATCATTGAACGAAAGTACCGAGGTCGCGATTCTCGCGACCTGATGGGGGCAGCAAATACGCGCAAGTGTTTTAGTCGGTCCACAAGTGAAGAAGAAGAGGAACGCCTACAAGCACACGGGAAAAACTACAAAAGATTAGCTTAGCTTAACAAGTTTAGCTCCGCCCCGACTCGTTGGGAGGAAAGCTAGTATCAGTTTCCGGTGTGCAACTGATGCTATCGTTCATTTCAAACAAAGCGAGGAAACACCTGGAATTTGGCGAAGCACCTGAAAGACGGTCCTATATTGTGTCTGTTTGAGGCAGCTGGCATTGTGGCCGTGAAACCAGCTAATGTTATGCTCCATGTAATGTTAGCGATAGCCAGTTATTTGTTAACGATGCTAACGCATTGCAGTGTTATAAACTACCTCCGAATGGGCCACCATGCAACACCATTCAGCCCGTGTCCTGTCAGCAAAATGTAGCCTAATGTCACCAATAATTATTCAAATGTTCATGCTTTTAATAAATCTTTTTGGCCTGCCTCCATATCAGTGAATTTAAACTAATGCTTGCATTCAGAGTATAAGGGGGGTGTGTGCGCGCGCGTTTAGGAGTGCACGTCCACTCATTATCAGACAGTGTTTGATAACTAAAATACCCCCCCACCCTCTCTCTCTTTGCCAGTAGCCAGAGGAGGATGTCCTCCAGGAGAGTTTTTTTTATTTTTTATTTTTATACCACACCGTGGTATCGACTTTGGTATTGAGTATCATGTACTTTTGGCAGTATCGGTACCGACTACTAGATTTTTGGTATCATGACATCCCTAGTACGAGACGATTAGGCACGTTACACAACCATAAATAAGTGCACTTTAAATGTGACACAGATCTAAATTCTTCAAGAGTTCTCCACAGTTAGCTTTCTGAATTAGTTAGAATATCGGTCAGTCCCTCTAGGACTTCGCCATCGCAGGAATTAACGCAAAGTCAAGGAAACGCTGCGATATTCGGAAGAGCGTGCAATTTTTCAAAATTGCAGCACATCTTATGCAGGTTCGGGTCGAGGTTTTTCAGCCAACGCCGTCTCTGATTCACGTGCGTCAAACATGAGTCCAGCTAAAAGGTCTGGTTTACCTCGTTTAGCGTGCAAAACAATATTCGTGCGACTGCAATTTTGCCACTTAATTAATGTGACTTGAGAACTGTTATTTTTTATTAAAATAATTAAATTTGATTGAATATAAAGTTTTAATAGAGTCTTTTTACAGTAAAAGAAAAGGCTTTTGAATCTAGCTAAATAACTTAATAAGCTACGTGGCCATTTTCTTTTTCGATGATGGAAGGTCATGAACTTTTTGTTGTTCATGATGAGTGCGTGATTTAGTGCGTGTGCACGAATGCGGGCTGTTAAGAGTTCGCGATAAAGATAGAGACGGATCACATGCAAACACGAATGTGAACAGATCTAATCTAAAACAAAAATGTTCCAAAGCCTTTGCATTGTAAATCGGTGATGTATTATAGACATGATAGAGATTACAGTCAGGGTTGTGTCATGATGCAAATTCTTTTTCTGGTGACTAACTAATATACACATAGCTCTGGTCACATGGATCCATCTGGGTCAACAGGCCGGAAGGTATTCATAACGGATGTGAAGGCGGTTATCTAAAAACACCTACCTGATGGACATTCATCTGCATCTCCTCTCAGGTTCTGAATAAACTCCCTGTAGAAAAAAAAAGAAAGAAAGGAGAAGAATCAGAAAACAGGCTGCAGTTTATAACAGAACATTACTGTACGGGAGACACAATGGTGTTATTTAAAATATAAATAAATCAGGAGACGATGAGCTGAAGAAACGCATCAGGACATTTCTGTTTCAGAGAAACGTCGCCATGGTAGATGTGTAACGAGGCGAAAACGTGACCATCTGCATCATCAGTATTCTATTAATTATGCATCGATTACAATCGCAATCTGTTTGAATGCTCAAAGTCTCAATTTGCGTAACCCATAGAGTCACACGATTACATTCTTCATGGAGAGCGCCATTACAGGGAATCATCAACACTTGTGAAGTGACTGATAGCCCGACAGATCCGGATTTCATGCATGATCGACATGCACTATAGGTTAATACGGTTACACAACAATGTTAGGAGCATTAAAAAGAGTTCTTCAGTAGCTTATAGACAACACCAGCCCCTCACCGCTGCGATCTACAGTGCCTGAGAAAGAGTTTGTGGAAGTCGGGCGTTTTAGCCGACTTTGGAGCTTTATTTCACTGCTATGGAGCTTATTATGGGTCAGAGAAACTTTACTAATAGACTTCCAAAAATTCAATCGAAATAACTGTAAGAATTTAGAACGTTTATTTACTTATTTTTAAGACATGGTCATCCTGTAGCACACCTATTGTTTGTTTAGTACCTGTAGTTTGGATAGTAGATTAATAAACCTCCGTTGGTAGCAACCGTTGATTTATATAGTTTTATACAGATAAAAACGCACACTGCTTTGCACTGCTTATAATTCAGAACTGTGTGTTCTCAGTCATCATTTTTATTCATTCAAATTTTGTTCAAAAGATTCTGAGAATCGAAACGAATCAAATTGTGAGGTCAGAATCACGAATCGTGACTGGAGTGTATCGTTACACCACTATAAATTAGTAGTGTCCTAAACCACTCGGTTGCCCAGATGTATTCTTAGCGATTGAAAGACTCCCCCGTAATGCACTGCGAGTGGATATCAGCTAGCATTAAAACTAGCGTTCAAATCACCGTGTTATGAGAAAGCTTATAGGAAATAGCATTTATTTCTGCCAGGCTCCTACGCATCACTAATTAACCGACTGCCGAGCACTCAGCATGAAAGCCCGTCTCTTTCCTAGGGACGTTATTTTACGTTTTCTTCATGACCGTGACTTCCTAATAAGGAGTAATAAGAAATCTTCTGTCAAACCCGAGATACGGACAGAGTACACGTTTACAAAAACGACAGTCTGGGTTTTTCATCACCACATGATGTTCAGGTGAGTAACTAACCGGTTCTGTCCGTTATTCTGCTTCTGGAAAATGTTAATACAGGATGCAGCGTGTGTGTCCCAGGCACAGTATGGGTCGCGGGCAAGAATGCAGTCTGTGCAGGTCACGTATTTGCCGCAGAACGCAGTGGGAGACTGGACCACTCCGGAGTCCGAACCCGCGTACAGGAAGCTGCCCTGTAGAGAACAAAGTAGTGAGTTATTGTGCGAGTTTGTGAAAGAAAGGTAGTGTTTTTCACACAAATAAATGTACATTACAGGTCAAAAGTTTAGACACACTCATTCTTTATACACCTTCAGATCAAAAGGTTTTTAAGATCATGAGAAACATTTCAGTCAAGTGTCCACAAACTTTTGACCAGTACTATATATATTAAAATGTTATGTAAAAGTAGTGTTACCGTAATCGAGTACTCAAGAACTAATATGAGCGCTAATAAACTGCGTAGCGCTTTATGGTAAACCTTGCCCGTACCTCTCTTGTGGAGAGCAGCAGGGTTTTGATTGGCTGTGGGTTTTTTAGCAGCTGGACCTCTTCGATTATGTGTGAGCCT
>NC_071272.1:7015000-7122500 GCF_023375685.1 Ictalurus furcatus
CCTGATTTCTTGTGTTTTTATGTATAGCTTTTTATGTATAGATGTACACAAAAACAGAAGAAATCAGGATGGGGCAAACACACACACACACACCCTGTATATCAGCTGATCCTAGTTGAGAAACCTAATCATGTAGCTTAATAAATTCATATTTTAAACAGCGCTTCCCTATTTGCTGCTTGTCTCAAATAAAGTGTAAGTGACGAGTAGAAACTCAGTAACACGCTAAACCCAACTGCACCATCATTTCTCCACATAAACACTTTAACATCCACATATAAACCACGGCTGAGAAAATTCTCCTCTTCTAACTCGCTACACTTCCCTATCCCTGTAACCTTTATAAAAGTAAAACTGATAAAAGGGAAGTGCAGGTTGGCAATTCTAAAAGGTTGAATGGGTGTTGGCTATAGTTCATACATTTTTGTAGCCTAAATAGTTATTTTTATCGGGGTGTTTTTTTTTTAACTTCTGAAACGATGAATGTGGAGACAGTGTGGCGGAGATGGCAAAAGGAAGGTAAGCAACTTCAACTTCATGTCATGAAATTACAGGTTTACATCTATACAGACGTGCGGTGCTGCCACTCAAGAAAAAAAAAAAATCAGTATCTCATTAGTACATGAAAATGATGTTGATAGAATTTTACTTGCTTACTTACTTAATTAATTATACTAATTATTATGGGGTAGTGGTGGCTTGGTGGTTAAGGCTCTGGGTTACTGATCGGAAGGTCAGGGGTTCAGGTCCCATCGCTGCCAAGCTGCCACTAATGGGCCCTTGAGTAAGGCACTTAACCCTCTCTGCTCCAGGGGAACTGTATCATGGCTGACCCTGTGCTCTGACCCCAACTTCCTGACATACTGGGGTATGCGAAGAAAACAATGTCACTGTGCTGTGTCCAATAAAGACATGAGTCTTTGTCTTTTATCATTATACACATTATATGTGATTCTCAAATACCAGTGGCTAGAATCTAAACAGTAGGCGGGCCTGTGGGAAACAAGGGTCTGAACATGTTGAAATGTTGCCACAGCAGATAAAAACCAAACATCTCAGGAACATGGCCAATCTATAGGATTTACATGAACACAGCAGAAGAGCTGTCACATGCCTATTAATTCAAACAATGTTTTTCTTTTTAAATCAAATTAAATGTTTTCTACAGGCTATGTACTCTACGTAGGCTTGGGCTTAAACTGTCATTTGTGAGGGAACATCTAACCGATAAAATGATGACGAAATATTGTTTCTGAGCAAACTGACAAATCACACGAATACTTTGAGCGAAGATTTCATTTAAAGATCTTAAGAGAACACTAAAAGTTCTTGTTTCAATTAAAAAAATATATTTTTTTTAATATTGTAGTTAATAAACACTATCATCAAATGGCAAATTTAACAACAAAATAACGCAAGAAAATATCTAAATGTGCAAAACTAAGTATGTGCACCCTAAAAGAAAGCATAATTGATAAACTTTTGGTCAAAATATCTAACCCAATGTTTATTTAGTGAATAAAAAGTAATATTTTATACTCTCTTTTTCTATTGGGCAATATAATTATTACCAATATGGAAGGTCTGTCTATTATAGTATACGACTTACTTTTAATATTAATACAAATTTTCCTTAGTTCTCAGCTAGGAATAAAGCGGTTTCTATTAAAACTACGATCTGAGAGTCATTCGTAATACCATCTACACTGCTCAGTGACATTAAAATCGCATTGTTGTTCCATTTTGCTGTGCAATGGGCAATATTCCAAACTCTAAAATGTTTTAATATTTAAGCACTGTGAATATTTTATGTGATGCCTTTCTTAAAACATGGAGGTCTTTTCCATGCTGGTATCCCACATGCCTTGTGTGCATGACGGTCACGCGAATCAACCATCAACCAACCAACCCTGACACATACAGTAGTCAAGGACGTTCATACTTGTCTCTTTGTTTATATATAATATATGTATATGGTGTGTGTCTGTTTGTGTGCACAGGTATGTGTGTCTGTTTGCATATATACAGCATCTGTTCTCAAATCTGTTTTTGGACCAGTTAAAACCAGAACCAAATACAGATAGTAATGGTAAATGTTTGTCAATGTACTGATACTGTTATGTGTTTTTACATAGAAATATAGAAATATATGAATTGCATTAATGCGTGCATCTAAATGACACTTTTTCTACTAATCACTCTTCCAGTCACGGTTGCAGATGTGGATGCAAATGCAGGTAAACAGCAGCTTTATTGTACTGGACACTGGCAGACAATAACAAAACATTAAGCAAGAGCATAGTCAACAAAAAGGCAGAAGTCAGGTGATGTACAAACGGCATAAACTAGGCAAGACTAAGGTAAAACTTGAACACCAAACACCAAGATCTATAACCAGGTAGAGCAGGGGTGTCCAATCTTATCTGGAAAGAACCGGTGTGGGTGCAGGTTTTCGTTCCAACCAAGCAGGAGCCACACCTGATTCCACCTGTTTAATCAGTAGATCTTGACTTTCAGTAGACTCTGGTGTGACTTCTGCTTGGTTGGAATGAAAACCTGCACCCACACCGGTTCTTTCCAGATAAGATTGGACACCCCTGAGGTAGACCATCATGATACAAAGACTTGGTTACGACTGGACAGAATTGCAGAGTGGACTGTATACTTCGCAAAGTGAGTGTGGGCTGTAATTGTGAACAGGTGTGTGTGATCAGTACGATGGTGAACTTGAACGTGACGGGCTCTGTTAGTGCTGGATGGTGTAGTCCGTAGCAGGACATGTTCATCTCTGGGTAGTCTACAGTAGAGACAAATGCTGCCAGTTTCTGGCATTGACGTGACGCTTCTGTATTGATAAACAATCAAAACATTTTATTGTTTTGAATGTAGACAGTTCATTATTTCTCATTGATTCTAATAATTTCTATTTAAGCAAAATGTCCTGTTGATGAATGTCCTCTACATACTTTGCTTTTCTCATATCCTTCACAAATACTGACAGAACCAAGGAATACTAAATCAGAAAAAAACCCTGATTATTGTAAAATATTCTAAATAAGCGTTATGTTGGCTTAATCCCTTCTTAGTTATAATTGTAAGCAGTGCGTCTACTTTAGATGCAGTACACAGGCTACAGACGAGACCAACATTTCCAGCTCTCGTGTAATCCCTCTTTCCTTTTTTATTTGTTGTATTATATTTGTTTATATTAGGTTATCAGCCCAATATTAAAACGCAGTAACAACATTATCTATGGCTGATATCTACAGTATAAAATGTACAAATGCAGATTCTTTATATTTGCTTTCATATAGAATGACCCAAAGTGGTTTTATATAATTGTTTAGGTTTAGGACACGGTTACCACATGTAAAAAAAAAAATTTATTTATATATATATATATATATATATATATATATATATATATATATATATATATTTAATTACATTACACCGTCTTCTCCAACTTAATCTATAGCCATGCAAGGATCTATTCATTTCTAATCATTTAAATGATTAATAATGCTTGTAGTAAGAAAACATACCGCATTTGTTCTTTTACAGCACAACAGGATGAAACAGAATTAAGTAAGTTGCAGTTCATTATTTTTACATTTTACTCTCTCTCAGTCTGACCTCCATATTTGCAAGAGATATTTTATAGGTCTTGCTGTTAATGTTAGGAAACAAATGTAAATAATAAAATAAATTGCTGAAACAATTTTTTATAAAACTATAGGGCAATGACCAGAACTGAAAGTTGTAATGTCTTAAATGTTTACATTAAGTATTAAAATACTTGTACAAATGAGGCAGTCATTAGCAAAATTAAGTAATCAAGTCATGAGGCAGGTGCATTTAAAAAGACTGTGTAATAATGCTTCAATATTCTTTTTAAACAGGCTCACTATTTAGGTGTGGTAAGTAATTTTGTTCCTTTACGCATTATAATTGGTAATATAATATCACTTATACATAGTAAGTGCGTGTTCCTGCACTCCTGGGATAATCTGTACGGTAAATCCACCTTGACCCTGACTAGGATAAAGCACTTACCGAAGATAACTAAATCACACACACACACACACATACACACACAGTCAGACAAAAATGTCTGAGACCACCTTTTGTTCCCCCCTTCATTACAGGTAATATTTATTCACACAGATCAGCATCAGATGAACCGAAATCAGATCTTCGGCTCGTTTTGCTGGGTGGAGATTGCACTGATAACGGTCACGCATCAAGCATAATACTCAGGTCTGTTCACATGAAGTTAGCAATCCATCCGAAGAAAGGCAACATTAGAGAAGGGACCATTGATGGAAGGCAGGTCTCTGTATTTGTGGCTCCTTCCTACTGGATGAACCACTTGTCCTCGTATATGATTTTCTCGAATGGAGTCGAGTCCATCAGAGACGAGATTCAAAACTGTACATCACTAACGTTTCCTGGCCCTCATGCCTTCCTGCTAGTGATGCGAGCTGGACATACTACGGGGAAAGAACATCATCTTTTAAAAGCGATAACCTACATGTTTGGAGCTGAGGCTTTACGGTACACCATGGTATTATTTGTGTATGGACATGAATGGGAAAATCCAACAGATGCCCTAAAGAACCGCTGTGTGAAGATGTGTGGAGCACGATATTACTTTTTGGAGAACAGCGATGAGAATGTCCAGGAGCTTTTCGGAAGAGTCGAGGGAATGATGCGGAGGGAAAAAAGCAGATTTTTTATTCAGCACTCATACGAAAACCTCATGATGATGTATTTTCAACCTTGGGAAAGGGCTCGGGTGTACAAGGAAACTGAATTAAAAAGAGAACTGGAAGAACTGAAGACAGAACTGGAAGCATCCAGACGTCGTGAGTGTGCGTTACAGGAGGATCTGGATGCAGCTTCGTGTAGTGAGAAACAATTAAGGAAGGAGATGGCCGTGCTCAAAGGCAGTGAGGCAGGACAATGGGAATGTCTACGGCACAACAGCATAGAGTTTACACCACCAGTCAGTAAGTTCACTGAAGATCAATCTTTATGACAGATAAACACAGAGAATGACATTTTGACAGAATAATTGAACTGATTTGGTTTCTGTAATTTGTTTCTTCGTATGTAGTGACAGAAAATCAGAATATCACGCCTCTAGATGACCTTTAGATGACGTGGAAAGAAAGAAATTTGGTGAGTATGAGTATTTTCACATAAACCAGAGCTATGAAATTAAAGATAACAACAACAACAATAATGCGGGTCAGCTGTAAGTTAATATTTCAACTAATGTTAGCAAAAATCACATTATTCCTTAGTTGTAAATGCAGATTAAATTAACGTTTGAAGCAGAAACAGCAAATTAAATGCACCTAAAAAAAAGACAATTAGACAATTGATTTAAACAGGTATTTCCTACTGTAGTTGATTCCGAAGTCTGCGAACTAGACAAAAAAAAAAAGTGACTTGAACATGCATATGTTAAGAAGAAATCTACGCTTCGGGTTTGAATTGATGATGCTACAGTACGTTCTTCACCAGAGTTGAAGGCTGCGTTATTAGCAAAGCCTTTTCCGTCAGATTTCCATCAGTACACCTTTATTGAACGTTAATTATTCTGGTTAATGATTTTTTTCTTAGTTACATTTTTATGTTCTAGATCACAAAGGAAACGACTGCCCAGCTGGAAAACTGTTACCACAATCAAGACTAGCTTATTTTTAAACACATTATATAATTATATATATATATATATTTTTACCTTCATGTTTATATTTGTATAGCACGAAGCAGACTCGAAAGGAACCGGCTCTCTTTTTGGATTGCTCTCTTATGCTTTGTATGTCACTGCGAACTGCTACTGTAGACAAGTAGTGGTCATAAATAAGCAATGGCATATGCACAGTTGGGCTGAAACCTGCAGTCCATTAGTGATTAAAACATAGCTGGTGCTCCAAGCAGCCTCAAGGCAAGAGTGACAAAAGCTAGATACAGGGTCACCCATCTGATCCCAGGAACTGAATAGGCAACCGATTTAGAAACAACATTCTCCATGCTGAAGGCTTGGACATCCAGCTTGGGCACAAACACAGTGGGGCTGTGTAACTCCATCACACCCCCTCTCTAGTCAGTGGGAGGTGGATGGGGTAGGATAGACTCCAACATGGTTTCCCATTAGTCTTTGTACCTAGGTGGGGGCAGAAAACACTTCAGAAAATTTGCTCAGCGCTCTGGGATGGTGTGAGACAGTCTCCAAGTGGGATCACAGTGTGATTTGAACACTCCAGTCCCGACTCATCTCTATCCACCACCACCACTGCCACAGAACAACAGTGACCTCATCGTCAATCTGAATCTATGACACAAAGTTAGTTACAACCTTTTGTGTGACTTACACAGGGATCTGCACTTCTTTATTAGTCTTAGACTTTTACTTGAATTGAACATAAGAGGGCAGCAAAATCAAAAGAACCATCTCCACACTGTACATTTGCCCTCTTAAACCTAAAGCAAAACTGAAGTGAATTGAGCTCTTTCCCTGCATTAAGAAAGCCAAAGAGTTTATTAAGTGTTATTGTTGAGCTCAATCATTTGGCTTATCACTATGAGACATCTGAGTAGACCTACAGTTTAATATAAATGTCAATGAATGTGTTGATTAGAGACACAATTCCACGCGCTTATGCTTAAATGCTTAGAAGAATGAAATTTGAAATGAATTTGAATGATTCTTCATCATGTTTGTTTAGAAATATATGTAAATGATCTCATGAAACACTAGAGACAAAATCGTACACAAACAAAAAGAAAAAGAAAAGTGAAGACGAAGAACACAAGTACAGACTCAATTCTGCCATAGATAGGCTTCGCTCTTGCACTAACTTGAGTCGAGGAGATGTGTTCCCTTACAATGCACATGCTTTTAATAATAATAATAATAATAAAAAAAAATATTTAAAAAAAACATTGAAATTGTAGAAATGTACTTGGTAAAACAAACATGCAAAACTATGTCTATAATTTTTTAATCTCTGTATTTATCTAAGATTCATATGCTTTTTCGGATGTCATTAATTTACTTTACACTGTAGTTCCTCTGTGTGTGAATATTTGGAATGGTCTTTTTTATGGTCATGTTGTATTTGAGAGCTATGCATGTATATATGTGATATATAAATACATTTATTTTATTTTTTTAAAGCATTTTTACAAAATCTATTTAAACAGAAATATGATTAGTCAATAAAAATGATACAGTGATGTTCCCTGACTGTTTCATGCCTCAGAGCTGAGTTTCATTTGGCATTCAGTGTACTACTGGATTGAGAATAAGAGCCATGATTTTCTGGGAATCCTACTACGTAGATGTAAAATAAGGTATAAAGAACTGAGATTTTCTTGAAACGAAATGGCAGACAGATCACTGACGCATTGACATACGAGCTACGTCTCAACTTGTGTAAACCTCATGTGTATAGTGCAAGTAGCGACCTGCTATCCGTAGCAAAAGAAATGGAGATGTCAGAGTGCACTGTAGTTTGGATTAGGGATTGTACACTGTAGGGAGATGTGTCATATTTCACACTGTATACCCCAGCCCTAAAACATCAGGATCATTTCTTTTCGATGTATGATTCTTTCATTAATGTCAGGGTTGGCCTACATTTTATTTGCCATCTCAAAATAATCATTTGTTTAATTTCTGGTTTTAGTCCCTTGACCGTCTCCGTGCTAATGGATTACAAAAGCGTGTGCAGTTTTGGCTTTAGAGGTTTTGGAGATTAGTTAAGTATTTCTCTCAGCCAGCTAACTTAAACTGGTTAAGTAAGAAAACTAGTTTTTAAAATATAGGGGCACCCTGCCCTCTTCCTAGCTGGAAACTGTGCCCATGGACCTCAAGTGTTTTATGTAGGTTTAGGGAGTTGTTTTATACCATTTATACAAATAGAACTTGCCACCAAGTAATCCAGTAAATATCACAAATGACCTAAACAAAACATCTATGAATGAAAACAATTAGAAATATAGCTGTCATTTTATAGTGCTCGGAAGGGGTGCCAATCATTTTTATTTATTTATTTTTTTAAGAGCGAAACAACATTCAGTGTTTTCAAATAGAAGCTTGAAATGAAATCAGATTTCGGAAAAAAAACAGAGAAGTAGATAATGTCATCTCACTAAAACTGAATATTCAAGAATAAATGTGTGTCTTGTGCCTCAAACATCTTATTCCTGAGCTGGAATACATGGAATGGTCTGTACGGTTAACTTCCATCATTTAATAAAATGAACCATCTTGCATTCCTTTCACAAAGACTTCATTATTTCTCAAGGTCCTTAATTGACTTACAATAACCCTGTTGACATTTCTTTTCCTAGAAGAATCAAAGCGAAAGTCAACAACTTCCTAAAACCAAGTCTTTTTGGGTCGTGAGACAAGATCATGAAACTAAGACTTGCCCACTGTGTTTGGTTGCCTGATACATCAGCTTCTGCACGCTTCTTCAAACAGATAGCGTTTTCCCATCAAGGAGTGATGAGTAACATGAGCAACGTGAAAATCCAACTCGAGCGTTGCTTGCTTGTATCGCACGTAATGAACGTGCGACTAAATGCATTCGTCAGTTTTAGTTGTTTTTTTGTTTTTTTTTTGTCAAGCCACAGCTCATGTAAAAATATAATAATAAAAATTTCCAGTGACACTCTGTAAAAGTTTTCAACTGTGAAATTCCACTTAGATAGGACTATAATCACCCTCGTGATATTCATTTAAAAAACACTACCGTGAACAATTCCTGGCTGACTTCCAGGTTCGGAATCTCCGGGAATGAGGAGTTGTGCAGTATTTTTATACAGATCGGAAAAGCCCACGCGTGTTTCCGAAAGGTTTTATTCGTTTACATGAATGACAGGAATCCAGATTCTCAACTGTAATTGTAGAGTACTGAAATTAGCTGATTTTTATCTTGCTTTCATCTTTACAGTTTCAGTTTTTAAAAAAATGTCCCTAGGGTTGTTTAGTCATTTAAACAATCACTCCGTCTAAGTATCACTAGTCACGTGAAAACCACTGTGGCTCACACATCTGAAACTGACAGAAATTTTTAGTGATCATGTGAGAAAATATCACGGTCTTTGTTTTTGAGCTTGTGATACTGACTAAATGGGTGTGACTCATGAATTTAGAATATTTGTTATTCAGCACAACTGTTCATTTGGATATGAATAAAGATAAGGAAGCTGTACAGCAAAATCCCCAGTGTTGAAGGAACACTTACAGTAGAGTGTTGAACTCTGAAAGAGTTCATTTCCATCCTGTTGGGCATGTATAAACACTCTAGCTGTTAATGCGACACTCAGAGACTCGGGAACTCGAGAAGACGCGGTCCAGATGCGACACAATAATGACATTTTTTTCAATAGGTAAAATTCAGACTCTAGAGACACCGCAGAGATGCGAGAAGACTCCAGAGAGATGCGAGAAGATTCCGCAGAGACGTCATTATCGTGTCGTTTATTCGGCAGAGTGTTAACAGTGTTAAAAACGGGCTAGCTTTACTTTAGCTATAGAAAAAAAATGTCATTGTGTCACGTGTGAGTGTTAGCAGTATTAAAAGGGGGCTTTGCTTAACTTTGGCTACAGAAATTTTATTATGATGTCGTGCGTGTGTATATATATAAAAAATCATATAGTCTTACAATTGTTACAAAGAGTGCATAGAAAGATATACTTACTGTGTAATTTATGTGTCAGAGTGTTAAGATGTGTAAAAAGGGGCTTCCTTAACCTTAGGTAGAAAGGTAATGTCCTTACTGTGTCATTAATGTGTCAGAGTTTTATGATTATGTAAAAGGGGGCTTCCTGTACTTTAGGTAAAGGAGAAATGTCATTATTGTGTCATTTACTTTAGCCATAGGAGAAAATGTGACTATTGTGACATTGTTCTTTCGTTAGGATTGTTGAAAGGGGACTTCCTTAACTTTAGCTATAGAAAGAATGTCATTATTGTGTTGTGTGTCCATCATAGAGTGTGAAAATGATTACAGATAACATGGAAGTAATATGGGGGAATTTACATCTTTATAAAACCAGATCTTTTTTTTTTTTTTAACTCCTCCTGCATTAAACCTCATGTACGTCATGGGTTGCCACTGTGATATCCCTGAGGTCAGAGTGCAGCGAGCTGGTTTTCAAACAGATGGGGGGGGTGGGGGGGGGTGGATTATGGATTATGAAAAATTACAGGGTTATTCCTGTTTCTCATCATAGCACTTGGTAGCCAAGGAAAGGTCCATAATTACATTGTAGATACTGTGCATAACAATGATATCTCACACGTATATATTCACCTGTGCTGTAGATGTGTTATGTTAGCCACCCACGAATAAGCATTTGGAACCGTCTAACGCTAGCCCTAACCGTCTAACCGTCCAGCCCCTAACCCTGGAACATTTCAAACCCAACATCACCTGCACAGATATTCCTCTGAATGCATGGTTTGCTTCAACACTTACCAGTAGAAATGACACTGTATTCTGTGGTTCTCAGTTCCAGTTCTAGAGCGGCAATGCTATGCATAATACAATGGTTTCATTTGTCTAATACACCTGATTTGACACGCATGTACTTTTGCTTCACTCATGTTATGATGAGACAGAGAGGTAGAAGTTCTGGTCACTTAAGATCCATGGAAAATCCAGACTTCACCCACATAGAGCAAAAGAGAGAGAAAGAATACAGCGATCTCTGAATGAACTCCAACAGAGATTACCTGCTTCCACTAAGTCACAAAGAAGTTTCAGTATACGTCATGTTAGGCCTGTGACACATTACACCTACAACACTTACACCTACTCAGAATATACTGAACATCTTCCATCAAGACTACTCTCAATTTATGTGGTCTACTTTGAAGTTATTTATGATCTCTACCTCCATATCGGTTTAAAATCCACACTGAATGGAAAAGCACACATTGAGCATTTCGTTGAATCCATGACGTTTTAAACATAGATAACACGTCCTTCAGAACAACCCACATGTGTGTTTTTTAGATAAATAACTTTAAAAAATGTCCTTATACTTATGTTGTTATAACCTTAAAAATTTAAGTCGGTAGACCATCACACTTGACTTATGCTATAGGCAACTACCTAGGGATTGTTTTATTTATCATAATCCCATAATAATAGGCAGCTGAGAGTCAACAAGATTTGAATGAACATGAACAAACTAACCATGTACACCAGTTTTCAGTGAGAGAACAGAAACGTTCTGGTCTAAACTCCAGTACCACCAGCAGAGATGAATAGCTTAACAAAAAGTCAAACAATACAAGTCGCTTGGTTGATTTCTGACAGAGCACTGCCACCTCACTGTTGTAAGGTTTGGTAAATTTTCCAATTATAGCTTTACTGAATCCAGCATTGCAATTATATTAGAAATTGATGCAATTATGATGGTTTCTGATTGCTGATAATTGCACTCCAAAGGCACATCAGCAACCTAGCTCATTACATATCTAGCAAGACAACAGTGTAGATTAAACTTACCAATCACGTCCTTTCTAATCAGGGAAAAGGCTAAAAACTGTGAGCTAACAAGATTGTTCATGTCGATAACTTGTGTTCAAATTGATCTAAAAAAAAATTAAATAAAGAAAAAAGAAGAAGAACTTTAACAATGTTCGATCCATTGCTGATGACAAAATCATGTGAGATGAACACAGAAGAGGTAAATATCATCAAATATCAGGCTTCCTGCACTGCCTTGGAAGCTGTTCCCTCAGCTTTGTGTGCTGCTTCCGCCCCAAAGATGACATCATCAATGGGCGACAGTATTCAATGGTGAAAGAAACCAGTCATATCAGCTTCGTTTTGCCTTAGGGTTGTGCTTGTTAGTCCTCTCTGTACTTTCCTTGTGATATTTCTGGTTTTTGACTCTGAACTTGATCTACCCTTTGATATCTGTGAAACGTCTAGACAGATATGGATTGGGTTACGACTGGGTTGTAACAATGTCTTGTTTGTTGCACCTCCCCCACACAAACTGTTTATAGTGTGAGCATGGGGCAGTGTCACTGTTTCCCCAGTGGGCTTCTAATAGGCTAGCTCATGTTTTAGTTCTAATTTTTGACCACTAGGTTCAATAATAACTCTATGGTGCTCAATGGAGCAGTGTGCTCACAGACCACTTGAATCTAGAAAGGTGAACAAATCAACGGAACATCAGTTTATATCTGTCAAATAACATTTTTTAAATCACTGGCCGGTCAAAAGCGGTAATTAGTATTTCAACAGAATTTAAAATGCATGGCTTTGTCATGTGTGTGGGTTTTTTTTCTTTCTTTCTGGGTTCTCTGGTTTCCTCCTTTTGTCAGAGAAAATTGTGAATGACGGAGTTGTGAATGATGATTTCTATGAAGATGAGGCAATCATGCTGGTACATATCAGCAAATATTAATCAGCATCTATGGACAAGTTTATGTTTAAGTCATGAATTACAAAGAAATGCGAATTGAAAGTCAGGGTACCAATACTTTTTTCAAACACCAAGACACAACCGGTGTTCCTCTCAGAATATGAAGCTCTTCTACAAAGTCCCCAAGAGTTAATCAATTATTGAAATAAGTTCATACATACATACATATACACTTATTTTATATATAATCAGCCGATACTGGTAACCAATTATTCAGAATGATATCAGCCGATACCCGATACCGATACAGATAGTTCTCCCTTTTATGCCTTCTTATGAATGAATAATGATTAATTTAAAATAATTCTGAAAGAAGTGCAAATAAAAACTTTATTCTCTCCGTTTCAACAAGTTGTTTCAGAGTAACTGGTCTCATAAACAGAAAACACATTACTCTAATTAACATTAACACATGAACTAAATTCTGAAGATTAAAATAAGATTTCTTAACTTATTGAATGTTATTAATTCATATTAACATTGACTGAATTCTAAAAAAACCTCCTGTTAGTCTCACATTCACTCACCACAAACAAAAGCATTTCTACTTCATCATAGAAGATCAAACTGGTAATATATCAACTTTTTATATATATATATATATATATATATATATATATATATATATATATATATATATATTAACATTAACTGGATAAATTACTCTACAAATATTTTTCTGTGCAATATATACTTTTTTGTCACTCATCTTCATTAAAATCTTTCAACGGTGTACTGGTGCTTTAGTTCAGCGCGAGGACGAGTGGGCTGAAACTTCTGCATTGTAAAATTTACTTCCGGTGTAAAATTTTTTATCAGTGCAGAGATTACAAACTGCAGTTTTGTCATCATTCCACACAAGAGACATTACACACAGCACAAAATTCATGTGTTTTCCCACCCTCTTTTGATTGACAGGATATAATTAGCCCTGATCATCGGATGTCTTTAAACTATCGGCCGATACATCGGTGCATCTCATATATATATATATATATATATACACACACACACACACACACATACATATTATATAATGTTCATATATATATATATATATACATATATATATATATATATATATATATATATATATAGCTAAATATTATATTGTATAATGTGTGTGTGTATGTATGTGTGTATATATATACACACACACACACACACATATACACACACACATTATACAATATAATATTTAGCTATATATACACACATGTACATACATATTATACAATTTTATATATATATATATATATATATATATATATTACACACACACACATATACATACATACATATATACACACACACTGTGTGTGTGTGTGTGTGTGTGTGTATATATATATATATATATATATATATATATATATATATATATACACACACACACACACACACATACATATTATATAATGTTCATATATATAATTAATGACATAACAAAATTGCTTTGGGATTTGAAAGAATGACTAAAGCTCCCCCTCTCTCTGTGCGTATATGTGCTTGCGTGCGTGTGTGCGCGCGCGCGCGCGTGTGTGTGTGTGTGTGTGTGCACGCGCGCTCCACAGCGACAGCCCACTCTCCAGCTGGAAGGCGGAGATTGATTGTAATTTACAGCGCGTGGCTCTTTTTCTCAGAGTTATTACTGACGCGATGTCTCAGAGAGTAAATTCAGCAAACCTCACATGTTCACCAGCACACTCTGAACCTGAGGATTTATAATCACGAGCAATTGAACGGTAAGATTTGTGTGTATTTGGGGGTATTTTCTTTGTCTCTCTTTTCTGTTTTTTTTTTCTGTTTTTTTTTTTTTTTTTTTTTTTTTAAGGATTAACAACATTATTTGCAATTACCAGTAATGCACCAGTACAGATATTCATCTATGGTTTGCAATTTTTATTCCCTTATTTAATAATCAACCTTTTATGTAAACTTCCTACATTTCTACTTTAATTTTCTTCCATAGATGCATTCATTTGATCTGGTTTTCTACTTTATTTCTACTATTCCTTAAATTATTCTTCCAGCTTGCTCATGTTTATCAACAAATGTCTTGGGGGGGTTGGGTGTGTGTGTGTGTGTGTGTGTGTGTGTGTGGGTGTCTTCCTTGGAGAGAAAAGAATTCGCATTAACAATCCTTCTCCTGAATTTCTACATGACTGTCTTAATGGTCAGGTGATTGATGTTTATAGTCTGTCAAGAATTAACTGAATGACTGACACCATCATAAACAGTCGTGTATTGCTACTATGCTTCTTTACAAAGAAGAAAAAAAAAAGAGAAAAGATTCCTGTAAAAGCATGTCCGAGTCAACATTTTTCTGGCATTAGTACATGAAGGGTGTTAGTTTTCAGATGAACTAACGGGGAATGTCATCAGATCTGTAGTGGTGATTTACAGAAACGTATTCTATGGTCTATGCATGATTTAAATAAATAATATTCTATACAAAGGACCACAGACTTCATCGAGACAGGCAATAAATAAATAAATAAAAAGTTTCCCCAAGGGTATTTAACAAATTCTACTTTTCTATTGGGGCATTAAGGGTTACTCCAGAGGGACAAACCAAACTCATTTTAGGGTTCTAGATGAAATCTCTAACATTATATTTGCAAGGTTAACCATTATTTTGTTATACATGTCTTCAGTTAATGTACATTATTCTTCCCAACCTCATTCCATTCACGAATCGTATTCGCATTTGAGAATTTCTAAACGAAACCACGTTTCTTTTATCCCTTTTTTTCATGGCAAAGGAAACTTCATTCTTGTCAAAACATGTCTGAGTCAACTTTCAGATTAGCTCATGTGGGAGGTTACCAAGGAGACTGTAGATATGTTTATTTTAGAAACAGTCTGTGTCTAGGCATGATTTAAACTAATAAGATTCTATACAAAGACTAGGATTTCAGTGGCTTTAATGACTGTTTATTTAACCAGGTGGAACAAACCCATTATTTTTCATTCATTCATTCATTCATTAATCTTCAGTAAGTGCTTTATCTTCAGTAAGTGATGTTCTGGGTCATGGTGGATCCGGAAACTAACCTGGGAACACTGGGTGCAAGGTGAGAGAATTCACCCCAGATGGGACACCAGTCCATTGCAGCGCATTACTAAAACATGTTCACACCTAGGCGCAATTTAGATCAGTCTACCTGCATGTTTTTGGAAAGTTAGGGGAAGACTGGAGAAAAAAAACAAACAGAAAAAACACAGCAGAGAGAGCATATGCAACAGTACACCAAGTTCAGGTTCCAACCAGGGACCCTAAAGATGTGAGACGGCAATACTGTCAAAAATCTTTTTGAAGAATCGGAGTTAGTACTGAAGTCAAGACAGGTCTTCCTTCCATCCATCCATCCATCCATCTTCCATACTGCTTATCCTACACTTGGTCACGGGGAGCCTGGAGCCCATTCCAGGGAACTCTGGGCACAAGCCGGAGAACATCCTGGACAGGACAGACAATTTGGAAATGCCAAATCAGCCTACAATGCTTTGGATTGGTGGAGGAAACCGGAGTACCCAGAGGAAACCCGCAAAGCAAACTCTGCACACAGGGCAGAGGCAGGACTCATGCTAACCGCTAAGCCACCATGCCCACCTCAGACAGCTCTTATGGCGTCATAAAATTGACGCCGATAAGGTTTGAATGTGCAAATGAAGGCCATATAACACCAGTGTGCCACAGGAAGTGGCTCACTAATGTGAAAATACGTGTTAACTCTGGATGTCATTCAAGATAGAAGTCTGGGCATGTATTATGTGACTTCCTCCTCATATCTAGTAGCATGATTAAAGAACTGTCATGTCAGTTTTCCAAAGAAGCTTTTCGCTTCGAATTTAATGATGTCTCATCAAGATAACACAGACTGACTTTGTGTCTGTGAGTAATCCTGAGAACAAGCACAGCACCAACATGGAAGAAAGTGTAACATAAGACTGTTTTGACCAGAGACTCAGCCAGAAGCTTTGCTGCTTTCATTTCTTTTCAGAGGAAGGTTGGTGATGCATTGGAGGCATATGATTGTTTATTTTTATTTTGCACCATTTCTCTTCTGCTCAGTGAACTGTGCAAAGACGAGCGTCAACGCTTACAAAATACAGGCATGAGGTTGCTCATGCCTTTATACAGCATTAAAGAGAAATTCTGCCAAGGGTGACTGAGTAAACCTGAGAAGACTTCAGTTCACGGTTGACACAGTAATGCTGGTTTTCCCCCCTGATTAGGAGGAACAGAATTCTTGAATCTGACTGGTCAGAAGGTGTGGGCTAATTTTCGATGACTGTAGTACCGACTAATTTAAACAATAGGTTTATGATAATGCTTCAATATGTTGTAGTATCTATAGTAACAGCTTATTACACAGGGACTTGTTTAACAGATGTGCTAGATAATCTAAAACTAATGATAAAAGGATTACAAAAAGCATGTTATTCGACAAAGACAAACACATAGTCATTGATACAGTGACTTTTCGATTTATTTATTTGCCAGTTTTGCCACTTTTCACACGAGACAAGGCAATAGTAAAGCAATGCCAAGTCAGCAAAAAGTGATCATCACTTAGAGTTAAGCCAGAAAACAACCACCAATGAAGCCTGTCAGAGAAAACAATTCACTCAAAGTTGTACAGTTGTATGTGTAATAGCAGAATTTCACAAAACCTAAAGCAGTATTGAAAAAGTTGCAACAACAACAATCTATTTTCTGGTATAGCCTGTAGAGTGAAGTTATTAGCATACGTCTTTTGTATCTTTAATCTAGAAAGGAGCATGTAGTGTTCCTTTAAAGCTTTACTCTGAAAGGTCATTAGTGTCCAATGATGTACCCTAAAATATTTACTAAAGCTGCACTGTATCTATGATTCCAGTTGAAAGATACATATTAAAGGGGGTTGGGTATTATATTAAAGGGTAGACGACAAGACTACCACCCCAGCACCAAGGAAAGGTTAGGGCTGTTAAGATCATTGTCCAAGCAAGTCCAAGACCAGCAGTAGCTGAGATTGAGCCAGTGGTGGTCAAAACCAAACAGTCTTGTTTTTAAAGATGTCTAAAAGCTTGCCTACTAAGTGAGAATGTCATACTTTGATCAAGCTGTTGGACTTTAAAAATGGTACGACGTTATCCTTGTAGTCGAGATGTGAAAAAGAAAAATATGCTGTGCTTCAGTTTGTCTGTTTTCAGAAATATATTTTGTATAAAATGCAAGTCAAAACTTTACAAAATTATTTGGAGCAGTATAATCCGACTCCAGGCGGCTTTAATTTCCAGATTCTCGTCGTGCTATTTTGCCGTGTAATTATGATATAATCAACAATGATTCAGCACATTGGCTGAGCAGCTTCAGCGGGAAATTAAAATGGGGAAGTGAAATCTTTTCTCTTGCCGCTTGTTCACCATCAGCAGACCATCAGCAGGTCTGGCTTTGGATGACTTATTATATAAAAATACCAAAAATCCGAAAGAAAATTGTGACTTTCCCCATGTTACTCGGTCACATCTGATTGGTTGTATATATTGTGTGTGTATGAATGCGTGGGTTGTTTCTTTTCCTAATACAGGTACCAATGAGGGGTGAAATATTGACACTGCTCCTTGTCACGTGGCCATGCCTACAAGGTATGATGTGCATAACATACACATAGCTTATAATGACATTGTGACTGGAATTTACTAACTGTTAATAAAGCATGTGTAGCATTTTCTCCTGCTTCTTTGTTTCAGCCACACTAAATTGAAGCATTGTTGAATTCACTTGTATTCTTAAAGAGGAGCTTTGTATTTGTGACGAATCCCTTGTGTTTTATTCACTTGTTTCTTTAACTTTGGCAGCCCTCTTCACTGTGGAGTCGGAGCAAGATTCCTACGATGGAGAGCTGCATGATAAAATCACGATGGGATGCCGTTTTTCACACGTCCCGAGCGTCTCGCGCATATCCATCATTTGGCAGCGCGTCAGTCCCCTAGAGACAGTGGGAGTATATCAGCTGGATAAGGGCAATGAGAACCCCAACTTCACCAGTGTACAGTATCAGTCACGAGTGCGGCTCCTGAAGGAGGAGCTAGAGAAATTTCGGGCGGTGATCGAGCTCTCCCAGCTTCGTCTGAACGACTCGGGAACCTATCAGTGCATCGTGATCCAGGATGAGGTTGACTACAAGCAGACCAAACTCACCATCCGAGGTCAGTTTACTTTAAAAACTAGCAGCCCAAAAGTATCCATCTTGTTCCAGATCATCAATCGGATAATGTTTTGACTTTCACGTCCATTTGACTAAAATATTCTGCACAGTGGGGGATTGTTTGACCTATTAAGGTGGTTTGCATAGTTGTCACAAAAGCAGCTTTACAGAAATCCGGATGTAGATTAGATCCCTAATGAACAAACCACTGGCAATAGTGGCAAGGAAAACTCCCTGAGAAAGTATGAGGAAGAAAACTTGAGAGGAAGCAGATTCAAAAGGGAACCGAACCTCTTCTGAGTGACACCAGATTACAAATGATTATAGATTCGACAGATATAGAAGAGTAAAGAGAAACAGGAACAAGGTGTTTTGAAAGGACATGCAGATTCTGCAACAGGATTGTCTTTACAATTACAGCAGAAGTGTTTGTTTTGTGTCCAATTGGACACATATCCATAACACTATAGGTGTAAGGGATTTGGGAAATTTGACTGGAAATTTGTGCGCTGTCTCACGTATCTCTGAATAAATCACATTTCTGCAGCACCCAGCCTGCAAATCACAGTGTATAGTTTGGTTCACTTACTGTGACTACGGTCTTTGTGCAATCGGACCACACCAGGGTTTTCTTTGAAGGTATGGTCACGGCTCAGAAACGTCTCTGAAAGGCTGTTTTGAATAACACACCATTATGTTAGACAACAAACTGCTACACTTTGCATCAGCAAAGTGCTACACATTTAGAGATCACTACAGCATAGGAATCTGTTTCAGGTTAAATCAGGAATGAAGACAATCAGGCCAATGTTTAATACTGAACACAGAGCTTGGAGTAATTTTTTAGATGGAATTTGGGATTTTGGGGGCTTTAATGGGCAAAGTTGCCTTTTGAAATGTTTTTTTTTTTCCTCCAAATTGCAATCATAATATAGTGCAATTTCATCATGTCATTTGCACTATAATGTGTACCATCAATAACCGATGTCACCATAACCCCTTTTTAAAAACATTTTAACTTGTGTTCACCAGCACCATATAAAGCAATTAAGAAGACCATCAGGAGGCTAAGTGAAAAGGAAGTGGAGCTTTCCTGTGAGTCCCAAGGCCTCCCGTTGGCCCATGTGACTTGGAGTGATGGCACGCTCAGGGATCTGACAAACCGCTCGGAGAGCAGCCATGAAACAAACAGCGATGGTGTTTTTGTTGTCACCAGCCGATTGTCCGTTGCATATGATGTCAACAATTACACCTGTTCCTATATGACTGATGACAGCAAAACGAGCCAGACGGCTACGTTCAGTATCCCAGGTGGGTGTTCTATGGCATCTCAAACAATGGATTTGTAGTGTTCGTAATAAATTGCAGCTAATATTAGCTGGCTAGTTAGTAGCTAGTTTGGTTTCTTGCAACTGTAAGCAACATTGAGAAAACGATGACGCAAAAGTGCAGTGTAATGAGTACTTAATTAGCAGTTCTTTTTTTTTTTTTCTTTTTTTTTTTTCACTGCAGTTTGTGTTCTTAAATTCTACTGACTCACTACCAAGGTCTGCAGCCATGCAGAGTTAGAGTTTGATTTGAGTGCTATTGAGCCGTTTAAGTTAAGTGTCGTCAATTGGATTGAGTTAAAGCGTATTGAGTGCTTTGGTTTGAGTTACGCTCTTGAGTGGTTTGGTTTGAGTTACGCCCTTTTGAGTGGCTTGGTTTGAGTTACGCCCTTTTGAGTGGCTTGGTTTGAGTTACGCCCTTTTGAGTGGCTTGGTTTGAGTTACGCTCTTTTGAGTGGCTTGGTTCGAGTTACGCTCTTTTGAGTGGCTTGGTTCGAGTTACGCTCTTTTGGGTGGTTTTTGGTTTGATACATGCTTTTGAGTGGCTTGGTTTGAGTTACGCTCTTGAGTGGTTTGAGTTGACATGTTTTGAGTGTTTTGGTTTGTTTCCAGTGCCATTAAGCCGCTTGAGTTGGATGCTAAAAGAGTGGCGTCAATAATCCACAGTTACAAAGCTCCTTCATTCGCCCCCTCTTGAAAGTTTGAATTCGATGGGATTGTCTTAATTCTTGGCAATTTTCTTCTGGTAACGAATATCCTTATTATAGAAACTGTGCTCAGCCACTGAGGATGGTTCCGGATTCATTCATGACTAATGTGTATTTCCAAGCAACATGGATGTACAAATATACACGCCAACGTGCTAGACCACAGTGGTTGTGAGGTTAGTTGTGTGGGATGTTATTTGATCACAGTGGGCCTTCACCTTAAGTGTTGATTTAAAAAAAAGAAGCACATACACACACAAAAAGGTGAGAAGCATTTCACTAGTATTAAACATGGGTATGCAGTTGTTTTATGCACGTCAACACAGGACCACAGTCTTCTGTGAGCATTAAACCGATTTTATTTTCTTTCTTTATTATTTTTTTTAAACTATTCATGCAAATATGTTGTAACATTACACGTGAGCACAGAACATGGTAAATGACTTTGGAAGATTATACTTTAAGTTTTTTCACCACACTGTAACTGTATAGTGTGTCTGCATGAATGATTAAACAGTATATGCAGCAAGTCTAGATCAAAAATCAATCACTCACTCACTTGAACGAAAATGAGTATTTCCTCTGAACTTTTATTTGCGAATTTAACTGGAACTTCAAGTTCTGTAAGCTGGCAAAACCACACCAAAACCACCAGGAAGAGAAGCAACCAGTAATCGGTTCTAAATCATCATAAAAATGGTGGTTTAAACCACACGACGCCACAGTTTTGCCATGTTGTACCTATGTACACAAGTATAGTGAAGGCTATCTAGTGTGCTCATGAAATCCCACAATGCACTGCTATACTGAATACCCATAATGCACTTGATCTGCAAAGAACAATTAGTATGGAACCCATTCAGTAACCAATATAAACAGTCAACTTCAGAATTTCTGGCACTTTTCAACAAAATGGGACAGCATTATTGTATAAAATAAGCATTACATACAGTGCTGTACTCTAGATTTCCAGTGCACTGTAATGTTACTGTCATGAACTATGAAACATGGCATCGGGTTTATGACCATGAGATTTATGAGTCACCAAGTACACAACTACAACCGATAACCTGCCTCACATTTTTCAATGCTTATGACTTGTTTCAGACTTACTATTTATGACTCAAGTTACTCACAAAATAACTCAATCACTGCCAGGTCTTATCTCTGGCAGAATTTCAGCATTAATAGGAAAATCTGATTTTCCACTAGTCATACATTCCGAATGGATTATAGCTTCCATCAGATTACATATCTATCATAATCATTGGCTAAAATCACAAATAACTGCAAGCATAAAGGAATGTCAGTCGAGCTCATATAAGCTGGTACCTATGCTAACAAAGGCAAGTTAGTACAAGAATCGAAAGGGAAATGAAATGAAATACCGGGTTCTGGAAAAAAATAAAAATAATAATAATAAAAAATTTCACAGGATGCTGCACAATTTAGTTGCCAAGAAACCTGATCACCTAGGCTAAAACATAATAAATTATGTCGCACTAATTAGCTAGTTTAGTCCATTAATACAGACACAAATGAATATAGAAATTCCTGCAGAACGGCATCTTGCTTATAGTCATTATCCCTTTCTAAGGAAGTGTCTGAAGTATGAACCATGTATTTGCGCCTTCTTCGAAAATTCAGCAAGTCATTGGCCAAGGTTCAGACGTAAAAAAGATTTTTGAGTCTGGCTAGTGTCTATTTTATTGTCCTAGCATGAGAGTTACTGTATGACCCTTTTTTTACTCTGCATACCTGTGTGTTCCAAATTCTAAAATGCCCATCCGTCTTCATGCTAATTAATCTAACTAGCAAAAGTCGATGTTTGTAGCGCAGCAGGCGGTGGGATTTAGAACGAGTAGCATGCCATAGGGTCAAGCTGCATCACACTCATGGACTGATTCGTCCAGCCATGCTAGCACATTAATGATTTCTAGCTAATATCTAGTAATACCTAATAAACCCTAAAACTAAAGCTTCTGTACTTGTACACCGATTTAAAATAACATCCCTCAGTTAATTACTCAATAACCAGGTAGAGATTTATGTAGTAATCATTGTGGTTAAGTCAGGACTGCTTTTTTTGTTGTTGTTCTGCAGATGAAATTCCAGAGAACAGTAAATTGACCACAGGATACGCAGCTATTGCCGTGATAATCGTGATGTGTGTGGGTTTAGTCTTGGCCTTGCTGATTCTCCGCAGGAGAAAGAAAGGTTTGTCTTTACGTTTTGTCCTCCCCCTCTTTCCCATGTAATCTCTACTGCTGAATTCTATTACATATTCATAAAATATACATTCACAC
Organism: Ictalurus furcatus; assembly: GCF_023375685.1. Classification (NCBI taxonomy): domain Eukaryota; kingdom Metazoa; phylum Chordata; class Actinopteri; order Siluriformes; family Ictaluridae; genus Ictalurus; species Ictalurus furcatus. Next base: position 7,038,011 of record NC_071272.1, read on the forward strand.
ATCACTCTGATCCACATACACGTCACTCCTTCTGCTTTGTTCGTGTATTCTGTATTTCCCACTCAAGTTTTAAAATAGCAGTTGGTTTTTAGTGCAGTGTTCATAGCAGTCCCCCCCACCCCAATGGTGAGCCACAGTATTTTTAGTTCCTCATTGTGAGATTTCATCAGGCAACAATAATTTAAGGTTCTTTCTATAGAATTTCTGCACTGTCATTAGGACATACCAAAAAATTTTTTTTTCCTCATTGTCATGTCATATGACCACAGTGAATGTTTGTACACGTGAAAACAGAAACTAGTTACCTGCATAAGACGACTGATCTCTGGGGATTTCCGTGAGACATGATCTAAAACCACACTACATGTAAAGGTCCTCTTTAATTAGCTTGATTTCATGCACTGGATTTTTTTTTTTTTTTTTAAACCTCTTCGGTCTCCAGCAACGTTACATCAAAACTAGTTTTCTGGCTCCGGAATGAGGTGTAGAAACCTTTAAATAATTTAGAAAGATATGATTAATAGTGTGTGGGGGGGGGGGGGGGGGCAGGTAGTGTTTGACTTTCACCTGTTCTCCATTTATTGCTGTGGGTTCCCTCCAGCGGGGTTTTCCAGTTTCCTTTCCCTTTCCAAGGGCATTCATGTGGATCAGCGACTAGATTACTCCTAGACGTGAATGAGCGCGAATGCGTGTGTTCCTGGGATCCACTGCGACCCCGACCAGGATAATCTGTTTACTGAAGATGAATGAATGACTGATTAATTACAAATTTTTCACATTTTGTAATTCCAAGAGAGTTTGTTTGTCTAGAACATAGTACTGTATGTGCTGAAGTCCAGACAGGCTTTAACTTCCTGTTCAATGTTCCTTCTATCATGAGCTGAATCGGGTTATTGATGGGGATGGGGGCAGATATCCTCATGTCTTTGTGATCTGTACATGATTATGATTCTGAAATATCCACAAATAACCTTTAACTGCACTGTGTTGCCAATTCTACATTGTGTTATTTTTGACTATACGATACTCTCCACCATACGGCAACAATTTACCAACCACCCTCATGTGAACTAATTCAAGTAATAATTTTTTTTTTTATTCTTTAATACAACTAATAATTTATGCAGTAGAGGGTTAATAAATATAGTATCACAGTACAAGTGAAACACTGTACATCTCAAACTGAAAAACATTTTCACAGGGCAAAAAAGAATGGACATCTCATCTGAGGAATGTGAATCACCTCTACAAAATCTGACTGTTACGTCAACTGACCGTAAGTACCGCTGAATATATCAAATGTACTTATGTCAAAACTGAAGACCAGGGGAAAGTTAACACCTCACCACATATAAATGACAGAGTGATTCCCACCAAAACCTCATACAAGACAACATATCTGACTCTTCCAACCCACAGAACTGAATCAGGTAGAGCTCAGAAAACAGGTTGGGTGTTGACAGAGAGAACCGCTGAGCTATCAGATTTAAAATCGTCACATTCTTGACTCACTGACTGCTGAGTACAGCTAAATGAACAATCTTTTAGTCAGCTCGCACCACTTTGACTTTTTAAACAGAGACAGCACTAATAATATACTGGATGCTCAAGCTATAGCTTTCAGGCTGTAGTACAACAGCTACAGTTGTGGTAATGTTTGTCATGAAAGTGACAGTGTCTGTCCAGTAGTAGTAGTAGTATTTAATTCTCCTCCAGTGAATTGAATTATAGGATTGCCATAAAATCCAGCCAAAATAATGTACTTTCAAAATAGGGGTGCTCAAACATACTACTCAGATTTTAAACACACTAGGCGAATATGTACCTTTATATCTAGATTTTGAAAATGTAATGCAGATATTTTACATATTATATTAAATGTATGTAAATGCATAAAATGTTTAGATTTGCTTTAGATTTGAAAACAAGCACATTCAACATTCAAAATAAACACACTGAGCGTTTAAAAAGGAAAAAACAAAACAAAACAGTTCAAGTGACCAGTGAATTGTTCCCATTACTGTACCTAAATAATAACTGAAACAATCGATAGTTAATAATAATAATAATAATAATAATAATAATAATAAAAATAAAAGATCTCCATGGTTGTAAAGTCTTAAAAAAAAAAAAAAAAAAGGTACTAAAATTACATGTGTCTGTCACAAACCCCTTGGGATTCCCAGACCAGACTTTGAGAACCAAGACTTTAAAAAAAAAAACAATGGTTGGAACTTCCATAAATGTCAAGTAAATGTGTCTTCACAGAAAACTTCACTGCATCAACATTCACACTTACATTTAAAAAAAAAAAAAAAAGGAAAAAAAAAGGGAAGTTTACGTTGAGCATCCACTGTACAAATCTTATCGTTGTTACTATAGAAACGAGAACCATTAGAACAAGCGCATTAATATAAACCTGTGATTTGCAGCTGCACTACTGTCAAAACTGCTGTTATAGAAAATTCAACACCTTCTGACCAATCAGATTTGAGAATGTGGTGTAAAAACCGACAGCGCCAACGTTTAACAAGATGCCACTCCGGGACTCTGATCACTACACTAACTATTCTATAACTAACCAAGAATGATCTACACCCATTAATGTGTTTTATTGTTGTTCCCCCCTCTGTCCTCCAGATTTACTTTCAAAGTCTAACTCCAGATTCGATTCTCTGACTTTTACATCAGAGTGTAAGTATTCTTGTTTTTTTTTTCCTTTTTGTGATGACACTTAATATGGTTTACCGCTCACAATCCATAGATAAAATTATCAAAGAGCGTTGACATACATTTTTTCCAGTCCATGTTCTTTCCATGCATGATTCATTTGAGACATTTGACATTGTTTATCTTGCCCCGCCCCCTCACCCTCACCCCGCCCCCTCTGTGAATGTTTGGGACCCATCACTTGGAATGGAAAAACAGATAATGTGCAAGACGTGCTAAAGCAAAAATATGCAGAGTTTAACAAAACTACAGAGACGAAGACTGATTTCACACTCCCACATAGACTTCTCTCTGGGTATGACTTTTTCCTCCTTCTCTACATGAAAACAGGGGCCAGAGGAATAGAGCGAGAGTGTGGGGGGGGGGGGGGGTGGCTTTACTGAAAAGGAAAGAAGGCAGTGTGAAAGGAAGTGCAGTTCATTGTGCTGATATGATTAAAAGGTGGGCTCTGAGGAAACTAGTTGCTCGGTCATTCCGGTTTAGAGAGGATCACGAGTGAACAGTCCTGTTCATTGGTAATTAATCAGACTGGTATGCTCATTGTTGATAACATCAAGACAAAAAATCAGTCCGGAAATGACAAATCTGAAGATTATGTTTGCGCAGCCAAAACAGCTCTCCAAGGACCAGAATTGGCAGAGCATAGTTTAGTTTTTGCCCTGGGTTCGAGTGTTGCCGTAGTAGTCTCTGGAGCTGACCTTTGTTATAGTCCTGATCTTAATGCAAGTGTACTTGTGCAGTGTAATTTAGTTTATATTCATTTAGAATGTAGCACCTGAGCTGAAGCCTACTCCTACCATAAATGTTGGAGTAACACAGCTACCATTTAAAAACAACAACAACAACAAAAAACTAACAAATGGGCATACTGCAATTAGATGAATGAAAAAAACCAAAACAAACAAACAAAAAAAAACACCCCAACAACTAAATAAATAAATCAGAGCAGCTGATAGTGAAAAAAAGTATTCGAGCCTGATGAACACTGGTACAATCATTTCTCCCACATGTTACTCACCAGCATTAAAAAACTAAAATATGACCTCTTCTCAAGGGCATATTTCATGAGTGAGAGCAGATAATGTGGGAAGTCAGGAAGGAAAACCGTAGGATCCCATTGTATAAAACTCATCACACTGCAAAAGATTTTAAAATGAGAAAGCTCTGCAATTCCTAAGTCAATGTATAAACACTGCAGAGTCAAAACCCAGCAGAAATCACATGACTGAAACAGATGGACATGATTATCCTCCCTAGTCTAACCTTCCAACTCCGGATAAAGACATTTCTGTTGATTTGCAGATGTTTGCAAAGCGAAAGTACATTTACAGTGCCTTGAATAAGTATTCATCCGACTTTCACATTTTGTAGTGTTATAACCTAGAAGTGACATGAAAGTAATCAGGATTATACGCCATAAATCTACACAAAATATCCCATTGTATTAAATCAAGTGGAAAATCAAAATATAGTTTGCAAATGTTTTACAAATAAAAAGAACAGCTATGATTGCATAGTCATTCTCCTCTCTTGGTATGAAACACGTATCCGAAGCCACATAATAAATAATAAAAAAATATTATTAGTTAAATGAATAAAGCCCCATTATTTATACATTTTTAAATAATAATAATAATAATAATAATAATAATAATAAAAAAAAAGGCAGAACACAACTCTGCCTGGAGGAGGCCATCCACCAAAAATCAGCATCCAGGTAATAAGGGCATTAGTCAGAGAAGCAACTAAGAGGCCAAGGAATAGTCTCAGCATGACGCTACCACTATTATGCTTCACTGTGGAGATGGTTATGAGGGTGATGACCGTTTGATTTCTGCCAAACATAGCACACACTGTGTGTGGTATCCGTTTTCACAATGAATAATGTATGCGTTTCATAGCAACAGGGCTGAATCGTTATGCTGTCAGTGATCATCATGCTCGTGTGTTTTCCAGCACTCCATTTTGTGATACTACAGCATGCTTAATACTAGTACTTTGTCTGACAAGTGCTAATGAATTACCTAGATAATTAACGTAAGCTATTTTGAACATTACAGAGAAAACCAGCATGTCGACATCCACTCCATCCTCCCAGGCCCGAGGGAAACTGTGCTTCTGGAGGGGAAAGAAGGGGCCGGTAAAACCTTCATAGCCCAAACCCTGGCTTGGTCTTGGGCTGATCAGTCCAGTTTAGACCTTTTCAACATCCAAAAGCTCCAGCTTGTGATTTTAGTAGACGTCAAGGGAGATGGAGGGGAGTTCTTCCAAATGGTTAACTCCAAGATCCCAGCAGAAGCAGGACTGCAGATGAACAAACTAAAAGACATTCTTCTAGGGGACGGGGACAATCTCGTCATACTGGACGGTTATAAAGAAGGGGACAGAGAACTGGATAAGTCGCTTATTAAGTTTCTAAGAGAGAGATGCACATGCAGGGTGCTGATCACAGCGTGCCCTGGAGAGCACGGCATCCTGGGAGAAACGGACAGGAAGGTAATGAGGCTTCATACGCTCCCTGTGCAAGCATGAGTTCTCGAAGGAGTGTTCAGATTCAAGGAACTGTTTTAAAATCCTACATAATGTCCCACTAGAGAGTGAAAGGTTGCTAGTGTTGCTTGAGTTTTGTCTCGTGGGTATGCAACGTCCAGCATTCGTTTGAAACAATAGCTACAATTAATTTTAATATATATATATATATATATATATATATATATATATATATATATATATATATAAACATGCACAACTCCAAAGGATAACCATTTTAATTTATATTGCACGCTAGGCTTTGAACTTTGTTAGCAAATGTACTAGCTATGCACACACACACACACACACACACACACACACACACACACACACACACACACACACCCCAGAAGCACCAACCAGCTTTGCTACATCCTTCCAAGCTTTATTTTACTTACAGGATATATACGACAAGCTGCAAAACATTTTCAAAAATTTGTGCGTCGAACAATAAATAGGAACAAATATTTCTCCATTTCCATTTTGTAATTCTGTCTCCTGTAAGTCTGTTTTTGTAATATAGTATACATTTTGTAATTTAGTTTCTCTTTCTCCATTAGAGGTTTTAAATGTTTTGATGGCACTTTTTGTTTTTACCTCAATCAAAAGTCATCAGAACTCAGTACCACGATGATTAAAATGTATTTTAAGAATATTGCAACATGATATTTTTTGCCATATCGCTAAGCCCTGTTTGATACAGCAATGCGCCATCACCTGTACATAAAAACAGAGAAAAACTTTTATGCAATGGTTAATTTATGTAATTTATATTGCACATAAAAAAAGAAGCTTAAAATAGTGTCATGTGCACCAGAGCAGTGTTTATAATTTCAGCTTTCTGTACATTTCTGTATAATAGCTTAAATGTATATACTAAGACACATCTGTACTGACTGTAAAGATGTTTTTCTTTTATTGGATTTCCGTTTCTTCTGTATTAATTGCACAACCTCTGCCGGGATTTAATGACTCAAGCAACTTCTCTTAACCAAGTAAGGAAAGCACAGCAATAATTGACGCATTTTCCGTCACCACAAAAGACTGACATGGACCAAAACTTTTGTACTGCACTATTTGTATGACATATCATTGTGTTTTGAATAAAATCCATGTTTACTATATGTATTTGATAGACATGTATTTATTTCTCCATATCCCATGTGCAATGTATTATATAATATATATTTCAAAAAAAAAAAAAAAAACACGCATATCCTCCACCAAACTTTACTCTTGGTACGCTGAATTCTGCTAGGTAGCATTCTCCTGGCATTCACCAAACTTGGATTTATCAGACAAACAAAACACGATTCATCAGTCCATAGAACACGTTTCCACTACTACAGAGTCCAGCGTCGGTGCTTTGCACCACTTCAGCTGACTCTTGGCACTGCGCCTAGCGATCTTAGGCGTGTATGCAGCTGCTCGGCCATGGAAGCCAATTTTGTGAAGCACCTGAGGCACAGTTCCTGCGTTCATGATGCTTCCAGAGGCAGGTTAGAACATATCTTTTCATGGTCTACCACTTAATGGCTGACTACTTGTTTCTCCTAGACCCTTCCATTTCACAATAATAGATAGCAATTGCAGTTGAACTGGGCAGTTCTAGCAGGGCAGAACTCACCAACTGGCATGAAGTAAAAAGATGTCATTTTATACCAGTGCCACATTTAAAAAGTCACTGAGCTTTTCAGTATGACCCATTCTACAGACACTGCTTGTCTATGGTGATTGCATAGCTAGAGCACATTAGCAATGGGTCTGGCTGAAATACTTGAACTCAATCATTAGGAGGGGTGTCCACATACTATTGGTCATATAGTGTGCATATCCTGTATATTAATGTGATAACTGTAAAACACAGCTCATATTTTGTATTATGAATAAATATAAAATGTGCATAATAGAAGCCACGATCTTTTTCACAATGTCGAGCCCTTCTATACGTTTCTGTTGCTTGCATGACAGGAAAATAAGTCACTGACACAAGTGCATTATTGTAATCTGTAAATAATTGCCCTTTTATACAGCCCTGCTAACATATGAACACAAGTTCAAGCAAAAATCTGACAAAGAGCTTGCCTTCAGGGACAAGGGTGTTTTACTTTCACTTTCCATTTCTCTCAGACTTCCCAGAAATTCTTTTTTGCGTAAATACGGAAATAAGTATTTCCTGCACTGAAAGTGCACGGTCAAATCTTTGTTCCTTATACCAGTAATGATTAGACACTGCATCTGTTATGAGCAACAACAGTATCAGACAGCACCAGGTCTGCATCATGCATAGTAAACAGGAAGCCACAGCCCGTTAATATGACCCGTGGTCTTTCTCAGAAACAGTACACTGGGGAATAAAGGGGTGTGTGTGTGTGTGTGTGTGTGTGTGTGTGTGTGAGTGTGTGTGTGAGTGTGTGTGTAGTGACATGGATTTGTTGTGCTCCTAGTGATCCTGCAAGGGAAAAACTGAATCTAATTTAAACTTTTAATGCAACTTCTTTCCAAACCAAATTGAACAATATTAGAGATGAGAGTTCTTCTCTTCATGACGAAGGTTGATTGAGGAAGTTCTGCAAGCAGACTGCAGATGGGTAGGTGTGATAAATTTAAAAATAAATAAATAAATAATAAAAAAAATACACAAACACCCTGTCAATCTCAAAAGAGACATCCAAGGAAGCATAGCCAGGGGGAGTCTCGGTTGACTGAATTTAACCCAAACCTCAAAAACCCAAACTCCAAACGTCGGCCTATAAATAATTAATCCTGTTAGTTAATCCTGTCATTAATCATGTTAGGGTGGATCTGAAACACACACACACATTCACACCTAGGGGCAATTGCATGTAGGCAGAGTATCTACTGGTATGTTTTTTGGAAGTTGGGAGAAAGCCTTAGGACCCAGAGAAAACCCATTCAGAAAGCCATACAGAAATGCAGGGAACATTTGAAATACCACACAGACAGTAATTTAGTGGTTAACATGTTTGCCCAACATCTCCATGGGTTGAGGGCTTGATTCCCACCTCCACCCTGTGTGCACAAAGCTTGCATGATCTCCCCGTGCATCGGGGGTTTCCTCCGGGTACTCTGGTTTCCTCCCCATTCCAAAGACATGTGTTGAAGGCTGATCGGCATCTCTAAATTGTCTGTAGTGTGCTATTGTGCCCTGCAATGGATTGCAGTGCCCCGAGTCCCCGGGGATAGGCTCCTTGTGGCCCTGTGTAGGATAAGCAGTTTTCTGCATTTTGCAGAAAAGCTTGACATTGCATTATTTTTGAAGGCATCTTTGTTTTATAGCATTTCTTTAAAAAAGACTTTTGCACAGTACTGTATGTTTTGGTGTTGAAGTTATTAGGATTAAAATCTCTATAGCTCCAAAAATAACCAAAATATTATTCGCAAAATAATAGTAATAGTACACAGTAATTAGTTATAGCTAGTTTGTTAGTTTTACAGGTAAAGGTCTCCCTAGATGTAAAACATTTGAGAATATGGCCTTCTGTAGGCTAGTGTTTATAGTAAATATAGAGTGGGGTGTGTCACGTTCCACTCAATGAAACATTCTCCAAGGGTAAAAAAGGGGAATTTCTTTCTCAGGATTATTAAGAAAATACCTCATTAGAAACATCTTACACAACCGCACTGTTCACGTCCCATAAAATCAGTCAGCTGGTTGTGGTGAAAAAATAAAAAAATAAAAAAAAATAAAATCGGTCATAGGCAAACCCTAGAGCATGTTGCGTCTTGCTAAGTCTTGCAACGGTTAGTTCAGTTGCTGTCTCGTGTTCTGTTTGAAACATGCTCAAATGCCAAATAAAGGAGTAAACGGCTCAGTATAATCAGGCTATACATGTAGCAAGAGCTCTCACGGACTGAATGCATGCATGCGAAATGTATACAACAGACAAATCAGGAGAATATGCAATATATTCGTGAAGATCTCTATTGCAGAACATTCAAAGTTGTAGCGCAATCTGAGACACACATGCTTACCCACACGAGTTAGTTACTGTTCAAGGAACAATTTGAAAATATGAAGAAAAAAATTTATTTCAGCTGCAAGTTTGACGCCTGATGTTTGCGTCTTAGTTTTGGCACTGGAGGCTACAACGGCACAAACAATCCGATTACCCTCTCTAGTTTTTTTTCAGACTCAGGGGAAGTGGTGTGACCGGATTTTGAAACCCGAACAAAGACGTGATCCAAAATAAACACGCAGTAAATGTGTGATTTAGACTTTTAGTGTAGGGGTGAGTTCATATTTATGTAGATGACTCCTTTCAGAAAATTAGGTGTAGTTGTACATGTACCATAAGTGTATAATCCTGAATGATTCACAATGCTTTTAGATGAAGTTTAAATGGGGAAAATAAAAACATCTATTACGTCATTGTCAAATGGAAAGAAATGTAACCATAATGATAGATTAATTGCTTCCCATAATGAGCTATGCCTGTTTATTTACGCACAGTGAAATTATATTAGGGACTTTTTGTTCCAGCCAAAACATGTTAAGCAGAACTGTTGGAGTCAGCAGTTTCCTTATAATAAATTATTTCGTTGGTATCGTTCCGATACCTAGTATCAGTATTGGGTCTATACCAGCCAAAAAAAAAAAAAAAGTGGATCAGATATCAGAGAAAACATTTCAGATCTTGTAACAAATGGCAAAGCTTGGAATTGGAAGAGAAGAGAAATGTATTTTTGGAAACTAGAAAATGTACACACACACACACACACACACACACACACACATATATATATATAAATGACTCCCCCACCCCCGGATTTGTTATATGTACAATGTTAGAGAACTTTGTGTGGGTTAGTGGTTAGCACCACTTGGATTGGGGAATTCAAATCCCACCTCTGCCCTTTGTGCATGAAGCTTGCATGCTCTCCCAGTGCTTCAGGGGTTTCTTCCAAGTACTCTGGGTTTCCTCCCCCAGTAAAGTTTCCTTGTACATTAAGAGTACAATGCAGTGAAGATTTTGCTTTTCAGTAATATAAACCAGTATTGTTTTCACATGTTTTTCCCCCCACTACTGTGATTGCTTTTCACTCTGGCATAGAGCCTTCTCCATGAAAGAAGAAAAAAAAAAGGACATCACCTGCTTTTTCCACCTGAGGAAAAATCCTACACTAGCTGAAGCAGAACATGAATGAGACATTGAATCATATTATAAATGAACGATATGATATTTACATTCATGGTAATTTCAGTGTTAGCTGTTTAATGACGACAGAGGGGCTAAATTCCCCCCGTGTTGAAAATATACATCAGTTCCTGTATCTAAAGCAAAAAAATATTTAAAAAAGAAAGCAAAGCTAGCTGTGTTGGTCAACACAGGGCTTCTCTGTATGGAAGCACCAAAACCACTTGTTAACGTTAGTCTAGTTTACGGTCAGCTGGACTGTGCGGGACTTTCCACACTTTGCTGCCTGCAGCTCAAATCTTCCCTCTAGAGAGTGTCAGAAAGCAATAGAAAAGACACTGCAATACTAAACTTTCTCTTTGTCTTCAGCCTTGACCCCAGGTAGCAGTCATAAGTATTTCTTTGCAAAAACAGCTTTTTCCAACACATGATTAGAGTGCAAGATTACCGTAAAAAGCACATTACACAACCTTTTGGTTTAAAGTGAAGTGCTAGATCAGCTGCTTATAAACCAGAAAGAGGAACTTGGTGTATTATGTCAATTCAGTAAGAACAGCTAGTGTGGTGAAATGCCAGGCATTTCCTTTACTGTAAGTTTATTTTAAATAAATAAATAAAAACCACAGAGTTTCTCTCATGAATGCACACACTGGATTTAAAATAAAACTTATTATGAAGTTAAGGACTGTAGCATAAACTGCAAGTATACAACAATTTGAGGCAAGGGTCGATTTCGACAATAAAACAGTCAGCTCTGTAGCACAAGGCAGGGGGACACCCTAGATAAGGTGCCAACTAGAGCTGCAACAACTAATCGATAAAATCCATAATGAAAATCATTGTCAACCAATCTCATTATTGATTAGTTGGTCTGCGCGCGGCATGGGGGAGATTTACTCATTATGTTACTTCTGTTCTGAAAACACGCTTCGGAGAGTAAATACTAAAGTTGTGTCCTAAATGACGTACTGTACACTTGCATTGTATATTCTAACGTCTAGTGTGTGAATTTTAGAAAGGTAATATCATCTCAAATAGAACACTAGCAGGTTTTTTTTTACTAAACGGAACTAAGCCGCTTCCTAGTCAGTGTCGCATGAATTCATATGCACGCAATGCGACGCCGGTAGCTTACCAGCCAGAATACCCAGAGTCACTAACAATGACTTTTTTCAGCTTACTGTTTATGTCACCGTTACCTTTTATTCCCAACACAACCTCAGTCACCATCAGACGGAGGCGTAATCATCAAGTGACTGAGGAAGAAAGTGTGCGATCTCCAAGTCCTCTAAGACAGGGGAGCATTTTATATTAAACACCGCGGAGAAGATCAAACTTTATAAAGCGGAGTTTGCGTAGCACGGAAGCACGACAGTGATGCTGTCACGTGTTGCTTAACAGGTTTAGTTTAATTTAAGTTTGACATTATATGCTGTACTAGTGTAAATTCTGTTGTTAATTGTAACGGAAGTGATCTATTAGCAACGAGGCCGCGTTACTCCTCACGTGCAGTGTAGACGCGGTGACACACAGTGGGAGCACGCGTAAGATAATGTTTGTAATGTCAAATTAAAACACTATGATCAAAAGTAACACAAGTAAAATAATATTCCTAAAGACAGTGAGTAACAGAAACCACAAGGTGCAGTGAAAGCGAGTTTTTATTATTCATTTAGGACTGTAGTTTAATTCAGTGAATCCATAAAAAATAATGCATAAATACTTCATTTATAAAGTATGTCTGTGTGTATTGGGTTCTTTTCAGTCTGAAGTTTATATTTGTAACACTCAGTCTGTGGATTTTATTTTTAAATAAATGAGGAAAAATAAGGTACAGAAAGTTTGCCCCGCCCCCAGCCGATTAATCTAAAATATAATTGGCCGATTAATCGATTATGAAAATAATCGTTAGTTGCAGCCCTAGTGCCAACCCATCGCAGAGCACAATCACACAGAACAAGTGAATTAATAACCTGTGATTTGCTTTGCAGCAGGAACCGTCAGAACTGCTGCTCCAGAAAATCAAAAACCAACACATTCTGAGCAATCAGAAACCAGAATAGAATAGAACAGCGTGGTGGTATAAACTGTGTCCATGTCCATGTCCAATGCAGAAATGTTACACGCAATACTGCGTCTTGTCATGTTACTAGATTACAGTAAGGTGGATTCAGAGATTCAGAATACTGTCCTTATTTTTTGATGTGTTTTCACACCAAAACCTGACCTCACAGGTAAGTTGGATCGCGTTCAAACTTATTATTCTTTAAATATAGACTATCCTGTAATTAGGTCTGACAGTTGTAAACACAGACATATTTAGCACACAAAAACGCTGAATCATGAGATACCCGACACTCAAGGTATAAAAAAAAAAATCTTGGGCCTATTTTTATGGTCAGTCAGGCAGTGTGTAGTCATGTTTTCTTCCTCATGTCATTCTATCCTTACCGACAGATTTACTATTGTATACGTTGATAAGGAACAAGGAAAAGGGTTTCCTCTCTCTCTCTCTCCCTCCCCTCTCTTTCACACACAGCTTCCTTTATTAATTGTGTCTCCTTTTTTCTCTCTCTACTTCCTTGCACCTGAAGTAAACATTCATGAATCAGCCAAAACAGTAGTTTATTAACATAACGTTCTGATCCAAGTCAGCTAAACACAGCCGTCCTGAGGCTAATTCCACTTATTAACTCTATTGACATACATTACCCAAGCATGCTTAAGTGCATAAATAGTATACTTCAAGTGTGTATGCATATGAAAATGTAGATCCCGTACTTTCTGGAAATAGGCCTAGAATACATGTGTATTATCAAGTAAAACCGTATGCTTTAAGGAAGTGGTTCATAAAGTTTATCCCGCCAGGCACACCTTCCAGAGTAAGGGAGTTTTATTCCTGAGAATTTCCATTGACCCAGATCATTAACACTGTACATCATTAACATCACTTCCTGGTTTTATTCTTAAAATCGCAGTTAGGTTAAAGTTAACATTAATTTATACACACCCCTTTACTTTCAAGTGACCGGTCAACTATACAACTATAATGAACAAATAACCATAGTATTTCTTACTACTTGATAATCTCTGCCACCATGATGCGGTATACAATGAATGTACGTGACAGACCCCTGGGGATCCCCGGACCCCACCTTGAGAAGTATTATTGTAAGGAAGTATGCCTGAATTAATGCATTTCCTAACGTTCTGAAGCGTATTAAAGCAAAAGTATATTTAATTGCCATTATAGTACCATGTACAAAATATATATTGTTTTAGTAAATTAAAGTACACTTTACTACTCAACACACTAAAAGTATCATTTTAAATATATTTAAGTGCATTTTATTTGCATTATAAGTAGCAGTAAAGTATGTGACGTGTGCATCAGTACACAGTAAATTTACAATATATTTAAACATGGCTAAATTACAATTTAAACACTTGTCATACAATACATTGCTCCCAATTAATACACTTGGTATGTATTAAAACATTCATTTAAATTTTTGTAAGTGCACCTTAAGGATTTTCTTTTACAAAAGGAAGTAGTTAACGTACCAGGAAGAAAGCTTTTCGCCAAATATTTACTGAACGATACCAAAGATCTGAACTCATTCCTTCCTTGACATACAACGGAAATTAGGGTGGAGGTTGAAGAAAGAGATTGTGTAAACCTTTTCACTGATGCATCAATTAATTGGTATTTTCATACCCACACACATATAATGGACCTTTACCAGACTGTTGCTATAAGAGTTGAATGCACATAATTGTCTAGAATGTCTTTGTATTCTGTAGCATTACAATTTCCCTTCACTGGAACTAAGAGGCCCAAACCTGTTCCGGCATGACAATGTCCCCATTCAACAAAGTGACCTCCATGAAAACATTGTTTGAAGACAAGGTTGGTGTGGAAGATCTTTAGTGTTCTGCACAGAGCCCCGACCTCAACTCCACTGAACTCTAATCTAGTGGAAAGCCTTCCCAGAAGCGTGGAGGGTATTATAAACCGCAGAACAGGAATAAACCTGGAACAGACTGCTTAAAAAGCACATAAGGGTGTGATGGTCACGGGTCCACAGACTTTTAGCCACATAGTGTGCAGATTTTGAGAAACCACTCGGCTCAGCTTTAGTCACAAGCACTTGTGCACAAGCACAAAAGGTTTTATTAGGAGAACTACTGTCCTCATCATGAATTTACACACCGAATAAACCCCAATCGTTGATTTCCACATGAATATCCTGTTTTGAAAAAAAGCAAACAAACAAATATCACTTTACCCTAAAGCACATAATTTAGCTCAGACAGCTAAACGGGCCACTTAATAATAATAATAAAAAAAAATGTTCAATCATAATGCAAAAGGAGATTGTATAATGTTTAATGCAGAGGTTTGCACTTGCTTTATTCTTTTGGTGGAATTTATTTTAATTTACTACGTTATCAATGCTACACTCTTATGTTTATTAAAAGGAGCATTAGGTAAGATTTTTCAAAACGAGTCAGCAAAACAGAAAATGACAGAAAAGAGAAAAGAGGCCCATCCGAACACACGCAAGCACTCCGACCTGGAACATGTTTAAACATTTGTTTTACGCCGATCATGTTCTACTTCAAACAAACGGCTATACCTTTAACCCTCATCAGTTCGAGAACCATGAGATCATACGTGGAAGAACAGTTTCTGACAGTCATGGCTCATGTGACTAATTAATACAGCAGAGAAACAAACAACCAGTATTTTCTTTTTCCTTCTCTGAGTCAGCTAAACACAAAACAAAGCTAGCCTGAAGCCACCAACCCCATACCCACGAGTCATGTTAAATGCTTATCCTGTGGCGTGAACACATGTTTAGTCATTTTATCTGATCATCATTTATATATCTCATACATCTGCTGTCTCACCGCATAAAGCAAAACGTATCCAGTGAATCATGTGGTCACTTTACAAAACTATCCAATAAGCAAGTGTTTGGTCTGACGATGTTTCAGTAGTTAAGAAAGGAGTAAAACACTTTGTGATGCAAGTCAATGACTGTATGCCATGATGCGCTTATAGGAAAATGACCTCATTTGGCTGCAGGTCCCAACCTGTTTTATTCCTTTTGTGCAAAATGTCAAGGTAGTTTTATTTTTGGTTGTTGTCATCATTCCTCTTTATAACTTATACATTGAAACAAAAGTGTTTCTCCATGAACATGGACAACTTAATACAGGAGCACAGTATACAGGACTATACGCACACTAATCAGCCATAACGTTAAAGACCACTGAAGGGTGTCGTGAATAACGTTGATTCTCTCATTACATTGGCAACGGTCAAGGCGTGGGATATTAAGCAGCAAGTGAAGTCAGTTCTCAAAGTAGACGTGGTGGAGGCAGGAAAAATGGGCAAACATAGTGACAAAGGCCAAACTGGGATTAGACAACTGGGTCAGAGCATCTCCAAAACAGCAGGTCTTGTGGGGTCTTCCCAGTATGCAGAGGTTCGTACCCAACAAAAAGTGGTCCAAGGAAGCACAAAAATCAGTGAACTGGCGACAGGGTCATGGGCGCCCAAGACTCACTGACGCGTATGAGGAGCGAAGGCTAACCCGTCTGGTCCGATCACACAAGAACTACTGTAGCACAAACTGCTGAAAAAGTTAACGCTGGCTCTGATAGAAAGGTGTCATGAGGCCTTTTTAAAACATGAATTTATTCAATTTTGTCTCTGTGGTCCAAAGTAAACCAGGGCACATGTTAAGTGACTTCTGAATAGATTTAGAAAATGGACCTCAAACTTAATCAGGTTTTCCCCATATAGAATGCAGAGTCTTTTTTGTAAGATCTCATCCAACAATGAGCTATATTATTTATTATGACAGGTTGTATTTTTTTATTGGTGATTACAAGTAACATTAAGGAATGTCTGGCTTAGTGATGATAATAGTAATAATAGTGCTCCATTATCACTTGTTACAGCAGCTATAAATATTGGTTCAACAGCCCTTACCAGACTCCTTTTCTCTTGAAATTAATAAGACAAAGAGGGTTAGGTTCCAATTACTGTACCGCTTATTCTACACAGGGTCGCTGGGAGCCACGAGCCCACCCCAGAGGAAACGGGGCACAAGACGGGGGACACCCTGGCCGATGTACCAATCTCGCATGCACACACAAACTCACAAACACACCGCACCCCTCCAAATGCAGCAATGGAACAATGCAACAGCGCACAAGTTTTGGTTAGCATCGAGCCTGATTAAGATTAAAAACATGGCCTACACACCATGGTATTGACAGATCATGACAGTAAGGAGGAAATGAAAGGGAACACTGATCCAAAAATAGTCTTATCAGGGCGTAAAGCATTGAGTAAATTTCTTTAGCCGCATATAGATTATGCTTATCTTAAGTGAGTTTTTTTTAAGTGCCCTCTTTAAGTGATAATGTTTCTCAAATCACACAAACTGTATGAGGTTCATCACAAACCTCGCTGGGAATTTAGGACAACAGATTGCCACGCCAATCTCCCATAGCCAAGCTGGGGGAACAAAACAAACCAAACCAAAAACCTACAATAGAAACAATCATAGAAATTCTAACCCTTACACACCATCAGCTGTTAACCATTAAGACCATTACCAAATGGTTCCAATTACATAGTAGAACATACATCCTTAAAATGGTATCCACTAGACATAACATGCCACCAACAGAAAGCAACAAATTACCAAAAGAGCCCTTTAAACATTAAATTTAAACTATAAACAGTATTTGTTTATAACTTCACAGGCAGGCTGCTTTAGGATGGTATGGCAACAAGTAATAAATGACCAAACAGCATGACTTTTTTTTTTAAACATACAAGAGCTGCACTGCACTCATGCATTACTACATTATTAATAAACCACTGATAGTTTGTGTTCATGTGGAGATTTTCTCTAGCAAGCTAAAATAATTTTAGTTCCATTTGCTAATTTATTTATTTTTTATTTTTATACTCTTCAGTAGGAAAAATTACCTAGTGTCATTACAAACAAAAAAGGAAGATAATTTACATATTTCCTCAAAAATGGACAAATCCCCCCCCCACAAATAAAGGGAACATGTGTATGTTTTTATGGCAGGTGAAAAACCAGTTATTTTGGTGCACTACCACCACCAAGTGGAAATGTTTATAGAGCACAACCAAAGCTTTCTCTGTGAAGACATGCTTTTCAAAGATATAAAACTATATTTAAAAAGAAATAACACCACCAGTTAGCAATAACAGTTGTGTAAAATCGCTGCCTATTTACAGTAGAAAGTCAGATGGCTGTAAATTCTAAACAACTCAAAATTGCTCAAAACATTTACTTAACCTACAAATAAGTAACAGCGGCTTACACAAACTTTGAACTATGAACCCAGTAATTGCTATATAAATTAACAAAGATTAATGATGCAGGATTTGCCTGTTCAGATCGTTAAAACTAGTTTGGTGTAACAGTGCTGGGAAAATAACGCGTCTACCTGAGCGGAAGATGGGCGGGTCCATGGACATGAACTCCAAGATGGCAGGTGAGGACCTCGTCTTGTCACGTACCAGAACGTCCTGCTTCACCGGTGTGCGTGTTACCGGAGACTGAGGTACTGTGACAAACCTAGACACCTATATGAACACACCAAAAACACCTTGTGTTCGAGTACAGGAGGAGTAAACACCCATACATTCACATATACCTGTTCTCAGTTTTGTTTTGAGGCCAGCAGTACCCATTTGTTTGAAGTGGTTGGGGTTTTTAGGTTGTTTTTTTTTGAAGTTCCCATTTGTTTGTTGGAGGTTTGGTTTAAAGATCACCAGTACCTGTGAGTTTGTGTTTTAAAATAAATAAATAAAGTTGGCAGGTGGTCTGCACTTATAGCGCTTTTTAACCTTAGCGGTTCTTTACACCGTTTCTCATTCACCCATTCTCTCTCGCCCTCTCTCTCACACACACACACACACACACACACACACACAGCAGCAGCAGAGCTGCCATGCAGGGTGCTAGCTTGCCCTTGGAAGCAACTTGGGGTTCAGTGTATGGCCCAAGGTCACATGTGGAGTCATGTGAGCCAGAAATCAAACCCCCCCCCCCACACAGTTGTGTGCACAGATGTGTAAGGTCACCTGTAACAACAGTTCATTCTGGGGGGTGCATTCAAAAGTCACCCGTAGGCATTTGTTTTAAGTTTCATTTAAAGAAACTGTAAATTCATTTTTTTTTGTTTAACAAGTCACCTGTATCCCTTTAGGTTTGCATGTGTGTACAGATCACCAGTAACCATGTCATGGAAAAGTGTACGAAACTCACCTGCCTCCATGCTCTTCATTCGTCTTCAGTCACAGGTGATTATCAAGCTCACCTGGGCCAGTGTGGGTTTGAACATGTATATAAAGATCACCTGGAGCAGCTGTGTTTAGATCAGTTTACAAATACCAGTATAGGCTCATTTTTTGCATGGGTGTGTCAAGATCACCTGCATAGTGGGGTAAAAAGGAGGAAAAAAGCCCCTGTACCAGTGTTTTTCAGCATTCTCTTCCAATTGGAGTGGTCTATAAAGGTCACCTGTGTGTGTTTGCATGTGTTTTCCCCACAGGAATGTTAAAAAATCTGTACCAGTTGCATAGTCAGTGTTGTTGAACATGCACCAGTACCTGTTTGTAATTAGCATTACGGCGAGCGATCCACCAACTTTCTCAGTTTTGTTTAAAGAGGACTAGTACCAGTGTATATTGAGTAAAACCACCAATACCAGTTTGTTTAAAGACCACCTGTACCCACTGTTTTTGATTAAGGTTGTTTAAAAGTGGTGTTTGTGGAAAATATGTACCCACTTATGGGCATAGCTGTGGCACAGCTCTGACCAAGGGCTCAGGTGTGGAGTTGTTGCTGAAGGTCAGCATCATGGGGGCTAATCAACATGAATTCTGCTAGTACCATTCCCTCATGCATCAAAAACACCAGCTACACCTTGAACTGCTTCACATGCTTTCCTCCAGATTAAATCGTTACCTACGCACAGGATAAAAAAAAAAAAAATCTTAGAATTTAATTGCTGAATCACATAACACCATTTCCAAAAACTATCAAACCTAGAAAGCCTATAAGAAAGCCAAGAGAGGGCCTGTATTAAACATTGAATATTAATATTGTTTAGTTAATATTGCTTAGTCAATATGGTAAAGAATAAGAACAATGCAGTCATAGGAAAATACAACACCACAAGGCAGCACATTCTAGAGCATCTGATAAACTGAGATCTCACATTTGAAAAAGTTTGTGGGATTATTATAGCAATCAAATATCAGAGGACTAGACCTTTGCCAAGTTTCCATATACACACCAATTTTTATATATCACACACAAAAAACACTAAAAGCACACTATTTTTTTTCCAACAAAACCACATCAAATAGAGTTTGAAAAGTAGCATGCCACATTTTAATTGCTTGTTAAATGTCATTCTAATTTCAAAGTTAACAATTTCTCAAATAGAAGCTATTAATTCTTATGTTGGCATTACATAAACCAAATGCACTACATGATATTGGATTCTCCCCCCCCCCCCCAGTGACCAGTTAGAAAAGTAGCATTTTGTTAAACTAATGATTTAACTCCTTAAACATGGAAATCCCATGTAAAATTTAATTTCTGAAAACACTTTAATAACTAATTAAAAACCAAGTAACCTCTTATGCAAATTTCAACAGGCCACTAATTAAACCATTAGTTTTAGACTGCAGAAATTAAACATGTAATATTACACTAAACAACATTCAATTACTCATATAATTAATGTGCAAGGTCACACCTTGTTAGTTGTTTTCCACCCCAATAAACAGTTGTGTTACATTTCTCAAAGGAAAAAAAAGAAAAGAGGAGCTACACAGACATTGATTTTTTTTTTATTGTTAGGTCTCCTTAAACACACAAAAATATTTTATAAACAAACAAAAAAAACTGAACTACTATAGTATAATAAATCACAACAAACAATACGTTTTGCTAAAACGTTACATATACAAACACTTCAGCTGACATTAAGTAAATAAAAGTTTGCGAGGCATTGAAAATAAGTTCCGCAGTACCTTAGCACCACCCGCCGGCGCCTCTTCAGGTGAACACTTACGCCATTTTAACGCTTCTTCTCAGTCTTTTATTGGTCGGTTTTCTTCATCTCCTACATCCGATGCGCCACAGATTTATAGCGCATTACCGCCACCTAGTGACTCGGAGATGTGCTGTGCCTCTTTACTGCGCATGCGTAAACATGTTACCGCGCGATTCAATCCTCCGTGCATGCGCAAATAACAATCATATAATATGAGCCCCACCCACTACGTATGACCACACCCCAAGCTTTGCGACATCCTAAGAATCTTCCGTATAAATCTTTAGTTTAGTACTGACCAGTACTACTGAATTTTCAGGTCTGTACCACCTACGGTTTGGTGCACAAGATCAGTTTTTGCAGAGAAAATTAATAAATGAATAATAAAGAGTAACAAGAGAAACTTCCTTTGAGGGCGAAAATGAAAATAAACCTACGCTGTTACTCGTCACCCGGTGCCATACCACGCATGCGCACTAGCGCCCCTGGCAACTTAGCTCTGCGCATGCGTAGGTGCTTAAACATAGCGCGCATGCGCAGTTCGGGTCGGGCAGGGGACGCTGATGTTTGTTGCAGAAGCAGAAAAGCTCCGTAAAAACATTGGACTATTAGAAAATATTTAAAATATCGGCGAGTCCGTTTGTGCTTCCGAGTCGCTGTCCTTCCACGCAGCATTCACGCAAAACTAAAGTGAGTAACTTCTTGTTCAAAGGGTTTTTTATTTAGAAAATAAATAAAAGGAAAATGTATATAGACTTTACAAAGGGGCGTGTTGGGAAGGTTGCTTTACTCGATTTAATCTGTTTTTTAGACGTCTATAATCGTCAGGGTGTTTGTCTGTTATATTAACTGTGTGTGTCTGTGTATTTGTAACATGGTCATACATTTCATACACACGATTATAAGACGTATTAACACCGGAATAAGCTCTTGCAGGGCCCAAACAATCAGTCCCATGGTGCGCATCCGACACTAGGAGAAGTCCTGCTGTTGCCAACCGGGAAAGTAGCTCATGCACGCGCAGAAAGTCTCCTTATTACGCATTAAAATCCTTTGCATATCAAAACGCGTTATATAAAGAAGGAAGAAAGCACAGTGTGTTTTTCAAAAATTATCTAGCTGACTTATAGTCAGACTAGCTACATATTTACTAAATAGTCAAGCTAACTATTAATGAACAGTGGGTATACAAAAATAATCAAACTAACTGTGTACATATGTACAAAATAGTCAAACTAGCTATTTGTATATTTACATTTTTTGAAGACATACAATATACAGGGTGTGCAAAAGTCTCCATACATACATTAGGGGACTATGTACACTGTATACCAGCACCATGTTTATTTATTTATTTACTTACTTACTTAAATAGTCAAACTAACTGTTTATTTCAAAAACTAGTTAAGTTATCTGTTTATGTTACAAAACAGTCAAACTAACTATTTATTTAGTTTGAAAAATACTCAAGCTGTTTACATGTTTACAAAATAGCTATACTATGTATTTACATAGTTACATACTAAAATAGTCAAGCTATCTATTTACATTTTACAAAATAGTTAAGCTATCTGTTTACATGTTTACAAAATCATCAAACTGTGTATTTACATAGTTACATAATTAAATAGTCAAACTAACTATTTATCTCGAAAACTAGTCAAGCTATCCGTTTACATGTTTACAAAATAGCCAAACTATGTATTTACATACTTAAATAGTCAAACTAGCTATTTATTTAGTTTGAAAAATAGTCAAGATATCTATTTACATTTTACAAAATAAAGCTATGTTTTGACATGTTTACAAAATAGCAAAACTATTTACACCTTTAGTTGAACTGTTTGTATATTTACAAAATAGTCAAACTAACCTCATATTTACTAAATAGTCAAGCTAACTAATTACGTATATACAGAATAAATAAGCTAACTGTTAATGTATTTAGAAAATAGGCAAGCTAACTTTATTTATTTATTTATTTATTTATTTTTTAAAAAAAGTAGTCAAGCTATCCGTTTACATTTTCACAAAATAGCCGAACTATTTAAATATTTACTAAATAGTCAAGCTATGTATTTACACACTTACATACTTAAATAGTCAAACTAACTATTTATTTAGAAAAACAGTCAAGCTGTCTGTTTACATCTTTTTCAAAATAAGTAAATAGTTAGTTTGCTATTTTGCAGCAATGTAAACAGCTGAACTATTGAAATATTTTTTTTTAAATAGTCAAGCTATCTGTTGACATGTTTACACAATAGCTGAACTATTTACATATTTACAAAATAGTCAAACTATGTATTTACATACTTACTTACTTAAATAGTCTCACTCACTATTTATTTCAAAAACTAGTCAAGCTACCTGTTTACGCTACAAAACAGTCCAACTAACTATTTATTTAGTTTGAAAATAGTCAAGCTATCTGTTTGTTTACTTGTTTACAAAATAGTCAAGCTATCTGTTTGCATACTTATAAAATGGTCAAAGTATTTACAGAATAGTCTGTTAGTCTAAATACAATTTGATTCAGGGAGCTTTTTTTGGGTAAGTGGGGGGCGGGGTTCAAATCTATTTCATTGTACATTTCATTTCAGTAGCCTGGTTTATGTATAATAATTTCCCAGTACAATATCTTACTGTATATTCATTCATCATGAAAAATGGCTGTTTGTTTATAGTGTGTACTTTTCATCAGAAATATTTCTTAAATGGTCTGCACTTATACGGTCTTAGACTTGACATTTGTTAATTAAGAAAATCAGAAAGTTTCCCATGTTCTGCATTGGTGCGTAATATTTACAGAAAGACCAGCGATTGATTTATTTTCCCCCATATTTATAATATATTGTGCAGTCTCTGCTGGGATGTGTGTCATGTTGTGCCCTGAGTGTGTTTTGTTGTGCTCTGTGTGTGTGTTAGTTTTGGATGAACCCTGTTAAGCCCGAGCTGGATCCTGGGTTCTGCTAAGATGCAGTGTCTCAGTGCTGTTTGTTTCCAAATCCTTTGAAAGGATTACTGAGAGACAGGCCTGATTTCTGGAGCTAGGGAGACTCCCTAAATTCCGTTATCCCGCAGGAACGAGCCCAAGCACGGATTTCGGCAATCTTTTCAATTCAGTCTTCGCTGGTGGTTGAAAAACCTGAGAAGTAAAATTAGCCTGATTTATTAAAACGTTCTTATCCTGCCATTGCGCTTTTGTCTTCCTTCGTTAAGTAATCTGCTATTGGCAATCTCTTTCTCTCCGGTTCAAATCCGTAGGACTTTCCTAACATTCTCATTCTCTCTCTTTTCATTCCACGCCCACACATGCAATCTCTCTGGAGAGACGAAAATGTGGTTCTCATTTCAGCTGTCATCCCCTCTCTCCCACCCCTCCGTACTTTCTCCCTGCGTCCATATCCTCTTACAGTGTCAGTTTTATTGCATTAGAAAGGAAGTGTTTGGTTTTGGTTTGGAGCGATGCACAGCTGGACCGACATTATGACACGAACATCCGCGAGTTCACATGGACGACACGGCTGGAACGAATGGCGACCGGATATCAGACTCTCGTCATGGAGCGTTCTACCTTATTTACTCATTCGCTCATCTCTGATAGACACTTTATCCTGGTCGGGGTCCCTGTGGGTTCTGGGAATACACTCCGGATAGGACGCTTTGCCAGATGATTCAAATGCTGTTGTGAACAGCATGCTATAGCCTTATATTTAATATGGGTTTAAACCTATCACATTTCCAGATATCAGATAGACAACTGGATTGTAGCCTAATAATTAGATTATTTAGCACATTTATACTGTTCATGTGATATATTTGGTGCACAAAGATAACTGGATAAAGGAAAGCTTCTCTGTTAGCTTTTATTAAACTCCTAGTCAACAATTTAAAGACGAAAGATTATGTGATATTTGCAACCTTAAAAGAAACTCCTAAATACAATAAAATTGGCATGTAAATGGTTTATAGCAAAACTAATCCAATTCAAATAGGGGATTAGATTTAAAAAAACAACAATTGTAGCCCAGTAATCAGTTTATCTAGTGCATCTATACTGTTAATCTGAAATATTGTATTTCTACATGCACAAAAATAACCGGCATTCTATAACAATGTCATATAAAAGATCAACAGTGCCATCATTATGATTCAACCATATTTAACTTCAAGTTATTTTTTTTTATCACATTTTATACAGCTGCTTTGGTGAGAAACCGGATTAACCAATCAGCATCCTGGATTTTTCCTGATAGCTACTCACTAGCTAGATACACTCGGAGAATAGAGATGCATCGACATGACAAACATGGTAGATCTGGCTTTATTTTATAATACGTAATTTCCCCCCAATTGCTAGTGTGTTATTTTAATCACTTATGCAATCATATACACATATATATATATATATATATATATATATATATATATATATATATATATATATATATATACACAAAATATGATTCTCCAACCTCGATTGATGGTGGATCGTACGTTAAATAATTAAACAACAAATTCCGAATGCTACGACAGCTTCTATTATTGTCTTGCATGGTGATATTATTGAGCACATTTCTTCACCCCGTGAAAACATTTTAAGGTAAAACTAATCCCGTCCGAATAGGGCTAGTTTAAAAAAAAAACAAAACTTTTTTTTTTACCTACAAGCAGTCAAATTGCATTTAGTCAACAGTGAGATCTTTAATTTAAACCGTAAAAGTCCTAAGAGTTTTATATTCAAATAAATGACTATGTTTTGTGTTTGTGCTTGCGTTATTTTGAACCACGTTGTTACGTGGGCTCGGTCGCGTGAAAGTCGTGATTACCGTTTGTATAATTTAGCGTTCGAGCGCTCAGAGATCACGCAGCGTTCTGATAAACAGATCGTTGTGCAATGATGTGACCCCCGATGGTGCGAGTTATCTGTTGTATGTGTGCTATTCTAAAGGCCAGGCCCAGGAGGACTACATTTAGCCCCACACATGTGGGTGTGTGTGAGGCAGAAGTGTGTCAGGAATGCACACCCTTCCCAACTGCCTTCCAAATGTATCCAGTTCGGTTTAAAAAAAAAAAAAATTAAGAAAACAGCTACATTTAAGATCAATATAATGAGTAAGGCTACATGTTATTGTTGTTTGTTTTTTAAACATTATTTATTAATGAATGAACTTTTAGTTCTTCATTACTTATATATATATGTGTGTTATTTGTATAATGTTGGACTTACTAGAGACTAATAAAGAAAAATTAAAGACGACCAGCAGAAATTGTTCATCCGTTGTTGACGCTCATTCTTGGTGGGTGATATAACTGCAAAAAAATTTATATCAAGGTATGATTCAACGAAACACGATATGCAGGAAAAACATTTAATAAAACTTAATGTGCGGAAAAATAAATACATGTAAAAAAATTACATAGACAGGAGGAAAAAATTTGTTTTGTAAAAATTGACATTTTACAATTTTAAACTTTACATACAAAATTTTAATATCAAATCAGCAGCTTCCAACGAGTTTGTAACTATAAAAAAAAGTTTAAAAATATTGTTAAGAAAGGATATCGCGATCTCGCCAATATCGCAGAAAAATTGTATTGTAAAATAATTTATCGCGATAACAGAATTTTATATCGTAATAGCCCCATTGTTGACGTAGTATATTATACTTAAGCTAAACAAAAAAACCTACGAAGTCGATTCGTTTCTTTACGTTCAAATGTCAAACGCTCAAATGTAAGACATGTCAGCGTTTCTCCTTCATAAAAACATTTCCCAGTTAGTTTTATTGGCTAGAATATAGTGCAAGTTTTTTCTTATCGGTTCCTTCGGCTGTCTCCGTTAGGGAAAGAGTAAATGTTAGCTAGCTTTAAAAAACCCCCGACTGGCTAGTGTGATTGTTTTGTAGAAAGTTAAATGTTTTGTGTGTTTATAGTTACGTTTAACCTTGTGGAACGTCTGAGAAACAAGTCCCTGTTATCACTTGTGTTATAGTAGCTATAAACTACTAATCTTTCCAATTTTTTTCTTCTCTCTCTCGAAGTTATTAAGACAAAAAAAACCCCAAAAAAGGCAGCTTACCGAGAAACCGCAAAGCGTAAACTCCTCTAACGACGTTCTTTCCGCAAATGTTAAATAAACTTCTCCTTACAGAAATTTTTTTTCCAATTGGTTTATTACTAGTCCTGGTTTATACCAAGCATACTCCATACAAGTGTAAGTCGTTACTATAGATACGATAGCATATTAGAACAAGTGAAATGCTATAAACTCGTGACCTGTTCCAACCAATTGGATTTGAGAATTGAACCGCGCTGTCGTGTAATACCTAGCGTTCAAACGTGAGCAAGGTGGGTAACTTGAAACGCTAGACTACAGTGACTTCCGGTACTTTCAGTACTCCAACCTGAATCTCAGGAACGTTTAACAGTTTAAACTCTACTGTTTATAAAATCGGATCTTGGCTCAGATTTACTGCACGTTATAGGGAAAACAAAAGGAGCAGAGAGTGAGAGCTTTTTTGGCTGTGGTGGTTTAAAACCACAGACGTGACCACACCCAGACATGTTTTTAGACCACACACACACACACACACACACACACACACACACACACACACTCGCCGACCCCTCCTTCCCCTCTTCGCATCTTTTTTGTGACACACTCAAGATAGCAAGACTGCTTCCACTTCCCTCATCTTATCTTCCTCATAATGGGGAGGTTTGTGAATTATTGATGCGTTACACACACCGCACCTTACACACTTTATGGTTTTGTCATATGCCGAACAAACCTGCTTGTCTTTCACCAGGTTTTGTGTGTGTGTGTGTGTGTGTGTGTGTGTGTGTGTAATGATGTCACTGTGACAAATCATTGTATTTGGGTTCAATAAAAGAACTAATAATAGAATTATTATACGGTACAAATCCCTGTTTTTTGTATGTGTTTTTTTTGGTGTTTACAGAGAATTATATTATCTTATTTATTTTAAGAAACGGTGTGTCCTTTTTGAAAAGCAGCGTGAACACGTCCATCTTTGTTCCTCGTTTCAGTCACTTGTCGTAATCTGTGATGTCATTCTCAAAGTGAAGCAGTGAAGCCATGATGCAGTTCTCTCATTCATAAATAAAGACATTAATCAGAAAGAGTTTTTGATATTTTCGTCATGTATATTAGTGAGGTATCGTTTTAGACGTTTTAGGCTTAGCCGCGCTCTCCAAGCGGAACTTCATGCTCTGATACGCTCTCGGTGATCATGGTAACCTGACTCCCTGTAGAAGAACTCCGCAGGGAGAAAAAGCACTTTGCATCCTCTGCTCTCGAGCAGTTCTTTGACTAGAACTAAGGGTGTGGATTTTTCCTTCCCAGACTTCTGCAATACTTTATCGTCCGATCTGATCCGATCCGATCTGATCTCTGACTGCTACTCATGGAATTAGCTGCTGACTTAGAAGATGCAGAGCTGCGTTGATGCTTTTATACTGTGGTAGGGACCGTATCGTGCCGTTTCCGCGTACAGACGTAGGAGGCCACACCTCTTTTTTTTTTTTTTTTTTTTTTTTTTTTTTTTTTTAGCAAACGTATAAGCACAGAGGCAATGGCTCTTCCAGCTACACCTTGTTTACTGAGGCTGTCGGGTGGAGAAGCCAGTGTTCGTAGCTGCTATAACACGAGTGATAACAGGAACTGGCTTGTTTCGACTTGGATGCTACTTGACATCACTGATTATTTTCATATAATAGCACGCCCTCGGTGTGTTTCCTTCTTTTTTTCCCCTTTTCTTTCTTACATAATTCATTACCTTTAAGTCTGATATCTGATTGCTACAATAACACTAATTTCTGCAGTTATTTTTAATGTTATGTGATGCTCCATCAAATTTTGGTCAAAGTAACACATTTTGAAGGACACTTTTTTTTTCTGTTTTTTTTTTCTTCTGCTGCCTGTCCAAGATAGCATTCCCCAAAAATCCTCAGCTCCAAAGGAGAGGCGATCGAGGGAAGTCCGAAGCGAGGAAAAACGGAGCAACAGTTTGCTTGCTGTGTTTTGCGAGACAAGTCCCAGACACAACCTGTTACTGTAGCCCTTAAAGCCACCCTGAAAGTGGTGGACAGGTTTCCATGGTGATGCCGAGTTTGTTTCCATAGTGACCATGGTGAAGGCTGCACTCATGCTTGCACTCGGATGGTTTTCAGTACTTTTTTCATACTTCTGAAGGTATCTGCAAGTCGTTTTGTTGGATTCTTCTTAAGGAAATAAGGGCGCTAGATCGGGCGCTTTCACTAGTGCCGCTCGCTTTTTTTGGTGGTATTTGGTCGAACATAAATAAATGGTCGGATGTCGTATATCAAGTGAAAGCTTCAAGTAATACATGACTGAGAAAAGAAAACATTACGACGTCGTCAGTAAAAGCCCGGGAAGTAGTTTACATCTAGGACACGGCAGTTTATTTACCATAACGACTTTTTATTATTGACACAGCCCCAATCAACCCCCCCCGCCCCTCACTTCAGAAAGTCCGGGCTCATACAAAGATACGACACCGAGATGCCGGTCAAGCGCTCACCTCGTAATTACAATCTTTCCGACAGGACAGCGTTATTTGATGCTCGCATTTGACCAATCGGTTTTGACCTACGTCGTTTCTAGATCCACCCATATCATCAAACCTGGTGACTTAAATCAGATAAAGTCATCAAACTGTGTCGGACTCCTTCGCTCCATCCTCTCCATCACTGTGGATAAAAAGCGCCGCTGCCCACGCGGCATTCGTCAGAGGCTGGAGTGTTTTGAAAGATGGTTTTGCCATTTTGTTCTAAAATCCCAGAGTAGCCCGTGTGGGTGTGAGCGAGAGAGCCAAAGAGGTGTAGGTGGATGCGGTACTCTGTAGCCGTCAATCCTTTTATAATTATTATCTGAACGTGTTTCAGGGTGCTCTTTACAACATGTCAGATAGCCTGAAGCCTTTTACACCTACTGCTGTTATATAACACGCATAAATAAATAAATAAATAATACAGTACGTAGCAGTAGGGACACGTTTACCTGGTCAGAACAGGAGTGAGATTCAGTGTAAATCAAATCACGACGGTGAAGCCTCGGTGTGACGGGAATAATAATTCCATTCGTTAATTTTTGATGGAAGTGTCACAATGCGTACTATAAATATCGATGAGTGGCGATAACGAAGAATATGGAACCTCGTTAAAGATTGTTTATCAGGTGTTGTATTTTTGAGAAAACCAAGTAAGTATGTGTTCTGGTTTAGCTGTTTATTTTAGTTGAGTGTACCGACTGGCGGAAATGCCGATTCACTGAAGGGGAAAGGACGTAGGAAAGACCAGAGGTCGATAACTAAGTCGGGCGGTATATACCTGCTGATAACCCGTTAATGGACCAATTAGTTTTTAAAATTGATACTGAATGAAAACATAATGCTCAACGTAAAACAGTGTTGCACTTTATTACAAAAATAAACAGAACTGACTAAAACATACAGTACTTCTTTTTAAATGACATAAATCTGGAAATATTCATATATATTAGCTATTAATCGATATTAAGGTAAATAAAAGATATACACACATAATGAACCAAAAAGTAACACTCCAAATAACAATATTAAAATAGAGACATCGAAAACCGTGGAAAAAAAACATTTCAAATAACAGATCTTTTTTTATTCCGTCTCTAGTGGTCGCTCTCATACCGTATCGTACTGTATAACGACAGCGGACCCTTCTCTGCCGGTCCCGTGACGGACGCAACCCGGGGAAAACCAGCAGTCGGTTATCAGGACCTCTAGGAAATTCGCAAACCTTGGTTTTGTGAGCCAGTAGAAAGTTAAGTTATTAAGTTGCGCTCGCACTGCGCTTTCACGTTACTGTTTTCTTACCGGTGTGCATATCGTACCACGAACATACCCTAGCATTTCTGTGGTGAAATGCTTTGTTGTTTGTTTGTTTGTTTGTTTGTTTGTTTGTTTTTGTTTTTCTCTCTGTTTGTCTGCCAGGATTTTCTTGCTAGCAACGTTAGCAAAGTTGGCCACGCACTCTAGCAAGTGCTAAGCTAATATTGCCTATTTGTTCATGTTTTTACAGTAGACATGCTGTTCCAGGAATGTTATTGTGACTCTCCGCTGGCCAGAAACGCCGCGACGCGGACTATAAAAAGCCGAATAAAGTCGTAGCCTGTAATTAAACGGTGCTGTGTGTGGATTAGCGGAGATGATGGTGGGTTTCTGCACAGCTGTCTAGGAATAAAACAGATAAGCGCAGGGTTTTATAAAGAATGTCCTCGGTGCCGTCATCGGCAGGGCTTAGACCTGATTACCAGCAGTTGTGCAGTAAAAGCAGCGTAACTCGACATTGACAAATCACTACGAGAAAGCTACCAACGCTAACTCCGTGAACGCCGTTTGATTTCGCCTGCACGTTATGTGCTAGGCATCATACTCGCTTAGTTGACGGATTAGCAAAGCAAGCTAACCTTACTAGCTGCATACTCTCACCAGAGGCACGACGATCTCTGCGACTTTGTCGTTATAAGGTTCTACGTTTTTCTTCCATTTTTGCATGCTAATTTGAAACGCTCTTGTTTGGTAACGACTATCATGAAGACGTTTCCTACGTCGGAATTAGCATCAAACTAGCTTAGTATATTTTATTAGCTACCACTTTTTAGCTTCGTGAATTAGGTTCCGAATGGAAAAAAACAGATTTTTAATTAATATTTAGGGGCCAAGCATCGACGTTGCGTCGTTCGTTTTTGTTTTTACTCCTAAGGTTTCAGAAGTCAAGGGACAGAGTATTTTATATTTCTGCCGCGATGTTCTTCACAAGCTAAGCTCGATCAGACCTGCTAGATGCGAGTCCTGCAAGGCTCGAGCAGTTGGAGCTGGCACACATCTACGAGCATACCAGCTGGACGCCTGGAGAGGAGGAGAAAAAGTGACACAGAGGATATAGACAGATGGATACGGAGAAAATCAGGGAATTAAGAAAGGAGAACTTTAGACTGCTTGATCCTGCAGATTTTCTTCAGCAGTAGAACTTTTTAAAGTGTCCTTGAAGTCCTTCAGTGGAATGGACAACAAGAGAGGGAACTATAAGTGAAAGAATATAGCGTTTTGGAGATATTTATGATTTTTAACTTTATTACTTTTTCATTACTTCTGGGATAATTTTGAAATTTGTTTTGATGTTTATGAGATCACTGCAGAAACACAACGTCGCGTCATCATCATACAGAGTAATTAATAATTGTTAATCCTCCACCATTGAGAAACGGGTCTCGTTAAACTCTTCGCTCATCCATATTTAGCTAACTCGCTAAGGTCTGTAAAGGGGGTGTGTGTGTGCTCTCGGCGTGATTTTTTTATTTTTTAGCGTTGCAATGCGCGGACATCTGCGTTTATCTGTGTACATTTGCGTTATCCAGCTAATGTTAGCTAGTTAAAATCAGTTACCGAAAAAGGGTCACAAATGGTGGTACTTTTGTTTTTTGTTTTTTTTAGCGCTGTTTGCTCTGCTGTGCGTGAACTTTTCACTCAGGATGAAAGTGTCTACTAAAGGAAGTGACCTAACATCTCAGAAAAGCTAGCAGGATGCCTGTCTTCCTTCCTTCTTCCTTCAGTTCTGAAGACAAATTCTGGATCGGTTGTGTTTTTTCCCGACTCGGTTTACCGCAGGACGTTTTTATACGCAGGCTCGTCGGTACGACGGACCCCTCTCACTTTCCGCACCCCAGCAAGCCGCCGCGGTTCGCCATGGAAACCGAAATCTATTCCCGGAAATCCGTGCGGTTGCCATGCAGACGGGCTCGTCAACGCAGCACCCGTCCCACGCGCTTCCAGCCTGAGAGTGGGAGGAAATTTTAGCACCATGCGCGGCCAGATATTCGAGCTGAGATTTAACCAGCAGTGTGTCGGGCTCCAATACAGGGCTGTCGCTCGCTGAAAAATCTGGGGAAGTGTAGAACTGCGTTAAAATGCATGTCTGGAAAAGTAGGGTGTGAAGCTGCAGGATTTTCAGAGTATTCCAGTATAAATCCATTTAATGTAGTTTTGATGAAGGAGAATTCCAACTTGTGTGTGTGTATGTGTGTGTGTGTGTGTGTGTGTGTGTGTGTGTACACACATCTGGCCAGAGGCTGGGTTCATTACACAAGGCTCTAGTTATTTCCTGCTCTGGGGCTGTTGTGTGCTGCAGGGCCAGAGGTCACGCTTCACTTCATCATTATTATTATTATTATTATTATTATTATTATTATTATAATTATTTTTATTGTTGTGGTTTTTTTTTGTTGTTTTCCTCCCGGCTGTTTGTCCACTCGACATCACGGGTAGACAGTTGTGTTAAACTGCAGGTCGATTGCAGTATAGAAAACTTACCACCAACAACTTACCACCCCACCCCCCACCCCCCCAATGCACGCATTAATGCAAAAACTGCAGGAACCAAACAGCCCCAAACCCATTATACACCATCAATCAATAACGCTGAGTCAGATAGTCAGTCTCTCTCTCTCTCTCTCTCTCTCTCTCTCTCTCTCTCTCTCTCTCTCTCTTTCTGTCTTCTGTTTTTCGTCTCTTCCATCATGTTTATTTTTCTCTTCTGTGATCCCTCATGTTCATTGTATGTTTTCTCTCTCATCCACGTTGTCATTCTCTCTCGTTTTCCCTCTCTCCTGTCTATCTGTATTTACATATTCTCTCTCTGTCTGCCTCTCCTGTCTTTCTGTCTCTCTCTTTCTCTCGTTCTCTCGCTCGTTCTTTCTTTCTGTCTATCGGTAGCTCTGTCTGTCTTGCACTGTTTTGCCCTTCTCTTTCTTTCTTTCTGCTGCCACCCCCCCCGTGCTCTATCTCTTGTTGCATGCTCCTGTTCTCTCTCTCTCTCTCTCTCTCTCTCTCTCTCTCTCTCTCTCTCTCTCTCTCTTTTCTGTCCACCTTCTTCCGTTCTCTCTCTCATTATCAATTATCATTTGTTCAACTTGTTGTTTTATTCCTTCTTCATTCTCTTCTTTCTCTCCCTCCTTCTTCGCACTCTTGTCCTCTGTTGTTCTGTTATCTCTTGGTCCCCCTCCCCCTCTCCATCCCTTTCTTTCTCTCTTTCTTTCTTTCAGCTCGGGCTTGTTGAAGTCAAATCCTTTGTGCACTAACTGCAAGTGTCTGAGCACACAGCTGCATTTGTACGTGGTCCACGGTGCAGATCCACCCAGATCCAGAGAACGTCCTCTTCACGACAGTCTCGCTGCCTCGACTGGTTCAGCGGCAGTGAGACAGGTCAAATGTCTGGTCATGTGACCTGTCCGGGGAGCACGTAGTACACTCCGTGTAATACACAAACGTACAGTATTCATGTACATGTTAGAAATATTTAGCTGTTCATCATTAAAATGTTGTTGATTTAGTGAAGCTTCTGTAGAGTTTAACGTTGACCCGAGCGGACCGGTCCTGCTGCTCAGTTCTGCACACTGAGTGCTTGTGAGAGTCCGTGTGGTTGTTATAGCAGCGCTGGAGTTGTGCTGGTTTGTTGGAACGGAGACGATGCAATAGATTTCAGAGAAACTCTGCTGTCATTCACTTCCCCTTTTTCTCTCTCCCTCTCTCTCTACCTCTCGCTGTCTCTCTCTCTGTTTCTCGTTCTGTGTCCTCACTTTAATAGTGCTAATGGACACGGTTCAAAGACATTATGCTCACAAATGCACTCTAAACATCTTGAAATCTTTAGTCTCTCTCACTCATACACACACGCGCACACACACGTCAGATTTGCTCTTCTGTGCAGTTTAATAACTATGTACTGCTCCAAACCTGTGTGAGGGTGTGTGTGAGGGTGTGTGTGAGGGTGTGTGTGAGGGTGTGTGTGAGGGTGTGTGTGAGGGTGTGTGTGAGGGTGTGTGAGAGAGTACAGCCTGGTACTGAAATAAATCACATGCTCGGGTCGGTTCTAGGAAAGATCGGACCTACAGGTGCTGATCTCAGGGCCACGAAACACTAATACTTGTGTAATCACGCGTGAGCATTCGGATAAAGGTTTTGTTGAAGCTGGAGCGGTCAGAAGTTGTCCCAGGGAAAACGCGACCAAATAACCGTCGGCTCGCGGCCAGCCGTCTGTCAGGACGTGCGCCGTGTTCTAATCGATCGTTTCCTAAAGAAAGTTCAATTCTGTTATTGTCTAAACAAACACGGCTTGTTTCTTTCTTTAACAGTAAAACGGTTCTGCTGTGTAATAGCGTTCCCTTTCTTGCCGCAGGTGCGGACCGCAGGATGAACGGAGATTCCGGCGCCGGGGTGGTGGCGGCCACCCCACCCACACACCCGCCCCATAAAGAGCGCTACTTCGACCGGGTGGACGAGACCAGTGCCGAGTACCAGAGAGAGAGGAACATGGCACCCGACCTCCGGCAGGACTTTAACATGATGGAGCAGAGGAAGAGAGTGTCCATGATCCTGCAGAGCCCGGTCAGCGCACACACACACACACGCACACACAAACACACACAGTGAGCACAGGAAAGCATGTGCACCTGAACAAATACACAGCTGTAATCTAATAGTAAATAGGCAGTCCACTTGGACATAGTGAAATCCACCACTACTAACAGAGTGAGGGAGAGAGACAGACATCGAGAGCGAGACAGACGATTTTCATCTCACCCTTATACGTGTCCTGATCCTTGCCAACTCTAGCTGGGTAGTTTATTACAGCAGCTGCGCCTGGTGATCATCTTAAACGAACTCGCTAGCTTATAGGGCTGGGCGATTATATCGATATCGTGATAAATGATTACGTGATGAGCGTTTCTTTGGTGTGATGATGTATTTTTTGACATTTTTAATAGTTAGATATTAAATAGTACTGAGCGGATGCCGTCGATTTTACATAATATATATTTTTAATTGAATCTTCTTTTGTCTTTGTAGACGTTAAAGAGAAGTATCTTCAAACTCAGTTTAAAAATTTATGTTTATTTTGCTACTGTTTATTAGCTAAACTATATTTATATATAAATATATCTCTCGTGATCCGTAACGTGATGTGACGTGATGTGATATTTTTCTCTCCTGTACACTCCTTCAACACTGAAATGGTAGAAATGCTCGTTTTCCTGGCTTTTATTTTAAGGTAGCTCTCACGCAAGCCTACCTTGGCATTGAGATCTGTATTATGATGTGTTAGGTTACCAAACCAAACTTCCTGTTATAAAACCAGCAGACATCCTGAAAGACACAGCAGCGATCCGATGATGCGGCTCACGCTGTTGTGTAAAAGTCAGCGAGTGTATTCGGTATAATTCACTCCACTCTTCCCATCAGCATGTGATGAGGCAAAACAAGAGTCTCTTCATGGAGTGAGAGACTGCAGTGCTTTCAGCTCACACTAAATGTCCTTCTGTGTGTGTGTGTGTGTGTGTGTGTGTGTGTCTCAGTGGTCAGCTCTCGCAGTCAGAGCGAGGATGTGTGTACAATAACGCACTGTTTATGTAGCGTCTCGTCACTGGCACATAAAGATCGGGTTCTTCATACTGGTGGGAACGGAGAGAGAGAGAGGGGGGGGGGGAATGGGAAGAGGACAGAACCGATGGGTTTTATTCCTGCGTTAACACGCTGCTTGCCAAATATTGCAACACTTCGGTTACAGCATCGTTTAGAAGCGTCACAGCTGTGAGGAGATCAACAGCGCGTTGTGAAATAGCAGCCTGAATCTAGTCCTTATTTATTTCCCAAGAAATAATGACTAGTGTTCGTTTTGTCGTTCTACTAGTTTGGAGTTCATTTCTCGTTACTGTAGAGATCGAGTCATGATACTCGAAGACGTTTCTACGCTACGCGATACGCATCAGGATGGATATAGGCAAAAAAACTTAACCTTTTCATGAATAGTGTCCACTCTTATAGATGGGTCAGTTTAAAGGCTCCTTTTTTATATTTTAGGAAAATATCTGCGGTACATCACCTCCAAATTACTTGACAGCATTACTGTAAATTAACGTAAACTTGGGGAAGATGATATGTATTTATTTATTTATTTATTTGAAAGTGCCCCTATTATGGTTTTTCAAATATTACCTTTCACGTAGTGTGTTAAATATGTAGCTGTTTGTGAACATAAAAAACCTCTGCAAAGACGGAGTTATCGACTCGCAAAAGAAGGAATCGATTCTGAACAGCTGAAACGAGTCGTTAGTAATTCCAGATTTACTTCCTGTACGAACCTATGTAGGTTCGTAAAAAAAGCCCCACCTCTGGTCTTCGTCGGCCGCTCGGCGATAGCGGAAGACCGACTGCGGAGTGAAATATTCCAAAAGGCAGCCGATAAGTGTCCGGCGTAGGTGGGAACTCCTTTAATACTGTTTAAAAAGCATCTCAGGGAAATTCCTCAGTAAACTGGTTGAGAAAATGCCAAGAATACATTTCTGGTGCACCAGCGTCGGTTCCGCTCCATTTTAATACTGCGACGTCGCTGGATTTTCTCGAGTCAGCGCTTTGTAACAGTCGGAGGTGAAAGCTGTGAGTTTTCCAGCATGTTCAGGACGGAGGATTTGACGCTGTGTGGTTGTGTTGTGTCGCAGGCTTTCTGTGAGGAGCTGGAGACTCTGATCCACGATCAGATGAAGAAAGGGAAGACCCCCACCAGCCTGCTGGCCCTGCAGCAGATCGCCGACTTCATGACCACACCCACCATGTACCCCGCTGCCCCGCAGGGAGGCATGGCAGCGCTCAATATGAGTCAGTATACACACACACACACACACACACACACCCCTGTACAGTGAGCCTGGGTTATCTCTGTAAGACTATTTTAAGGTCACTCTCCTGAACTCTGTCTTCAGACTCTTGACCCTACACGTATTCTCTGTCCTCTGACCTTTCAGACTTCTCGCCTTTAACCCTAAACATTGATTTTGTTTGTCTGGAGCCAGAGAAAATACAGGCATTAATACTTTTGTATCCAGCACCTGTCATGTTGAGTCATGCTGCTGATCCATTTAAAGCATTCTCAAGCACAGGAGAATGTGCTCAGTTCTCACTAATAGGTCTCTGTGTGTGTGTGTGTGTGTGTGTGTGTGTGTGTGTGTGTGTGTGCAGGTCTGGGTATGGTGACTCCAGTGAACGATCTCCGAGGTTCAGACTCCATCGCCTATGAGAAAGGAGAGAAGCTGCTGCGCTGTAAGCTCGCTGCATTTTACCGTCTGGCGGACCTGTTTGGTTGGTCTCAGCTTATCTACAATCACTTAACTGTGAGTGCGTGACACACACACACACACACACATGCATGCAATCTAGTGGAAAACGAGCATCCTTAACTGATCTGGAAGTAAAGTGGATTAAACTTGCTTCAAAATGTGGGGAGTTAACAAGGTGTGTGTGTGTGTCCTCAGGTCAGACTGAACTCTGAACAAGAACGCTTTCTGATTGTCCCATTTGGACTTCTGTACAGCGAAGTCTCCGCCTCCAGCCTGGTAAGACACCCCCGCCCCCCCCTCCACCGGATTCATTTTCTGATCTGATTTACTCACACGTTTTATCCTCGGACCGTGTGTAACGTTTGAACAGAACCCAGGTTCTTTAGGCAGGTGAGAATGCGACAGTCGCTCCAAGGTCTGAGAGCGTCCGAGCGTCGCCAAGTGAGCTCGACTGCAGCGAGGAAGCGATTCGACTCCGAATCGACTCCACTGAATCAATCACTTCATAATGTAGCCGAATGCTGGAATGTGATGGGGCGGCCATCTTGAATAGTCTTATCTTCTCATAGAATAAGAATAAAAGTTTTCAAACCACTCATAATAAGAAATATTGTATGTTTGAAATAAAGATGTATTTTTGCTGATTATTTCTATTTTACAATTTTTAAAAAAAAACAACTTTATAATTATGCAGCATAAATTTGTTGTTTAAAGAAGGTAGATGGGCAAAAAAACCCAAAAAACATCAAACGCCGAATATGTTTTTGTTAACCGAATATATTACACATTTTACATTATATTTTTGTGTGTATATATAATATATATATATATATATATATATATATATATATATATATATATATATATATATATATGTGTATATATGTATATGTATGTGTGTGTGTGTGTGTGTGTATGTGTGTGTGTGTGTGTGTATATATATATATATATATATATATATATATATATATATATATATATATATATATATATATATATATATATATATAAACTTTTATGTTCTGCATAGGCCATGACTTTTTTTTGCCAAGTCATTGTGGAAGCTGAGGAGAAGCTCTCTCTCTCTCTCTCTCTCTCTCTCTCTCTCTCTCTCTCTCTCTGTGTGTGTGTTTCTCTCTCTCTTTCTCTGTTTCTGTCTCTCTCTCTCTCTCTCCATCCGTCTCTCTCTCTCCATCCGTCTCTCTCTCTCCGTCCGTCTCTCTCTCGCTCCCCGTCTCTCTCTCTCATCTTTATTATCGCGGCGTTTGTCTTTCAGTCCAGCTCTCCTCGGAATACTAAAACACACCCTCTCGTTGTCCGCAGGTCTGAAATTATTACATGGAGAAACCGTTATCGTTACGTCATCTCTGAGTTTGTATCACGTCGGTCGTGGTGTTGTAAGGAAAAAGAATTTGCCTCGGCAGACTTCCCGCTGTTTATCTCGGCAGACGAGTACGCAGAAGACGCGTGCGCATGTACCGTACTTCAGCGGAGATTCATTTTCTAGAACGGCAGCTCTGAGTGTGTAGCGCGAGTTTATACAAATGCTGTCGTTTCAATAATAACAGCTCGTCCATACAGTGGGGACCCATACGACCGACGCGCTACGTCAGCTGGTTTTAAATAGGTGTCGTCGTTAACAGGCTTTCTGTAACGGAGATGTTTATTTTTCATTTACGGAAAGAGTCTCCAGTGTCTGCGCTTCGTTAGTAAGTTAATACGTTTGCCGATGTGGGGGAAGGGAGGTTTCGGTAACATGACAAGCTGCGTTGTTTTTGAGTTTTTTTTTTGTCTTATTAACTTCGAGAGCGTATAGAGAGGCTGGTGAGAAAACGACATGTTTATAGCTGCTATAACAGGTCAGGAAGTAATTGTAGGAAAACGATCCACTTTGTGAACTCTGCTACATCTCACCACTCCATTGCCGATTATTTTCCTATAACGGCATGCCCCACAAATGATTTATTCCTTATGCGTTCAAGAAAATGCACAGGGAAAAAAATGCCGTCTATATATTCAAGATCCTAAGGTTAGGGTTTTGTGTGTGTGGACCTTCTGTCACTGCTGCCCTCTATTGTAAACAAGGGGGAAGTGTTTGTTTTAAAGGGTGTTTCAACGTTTACACCTTATTTATTTATTGTTACTGTATTCTTAATACTGCCTTTTGATTTAACTGCACATTTGAAGTGGGTGTGGCCACTTTTTCTCAAATGGCTATAACTCTTGAACGGAACGCTATATTTTCACCGAAGTTGAACCAATCTGAGGACATGTGCAAACACTGACCAGTTGGTGGCGCTATAACAGGGAAAAAAACAAGCAATCGGCTCTAACTACGGAACCCTTTGGTCCAATTGACTTGACAATTTGCATGCGGCGTCTTTATTAAAGGTCCGATTGATATTTATGAGGACAGTCGCGGAACAGTATCGTGAAAATACTGTGAAAATCTCGGCCAATTATTTTTCAGCAGCTGTTGGATAAGGTTAACAAACTTTGTTGGCTTGCTTGACTCTTTTTTTTTTTTTTTTTTTTTTTTTGGCTTGCTTGACAAATTTGAAACTAAAATATATTTTGACTTGTTTCGGAGGTGTTCCACGGCATTAAATGTAACTATAAAAGGATTAAAAAAAACACATTTGCGACAGTAATTGTTGATTAATAATGATATTTTGCTAGTGTGAGAGGATTAAACCGCTCCTTGACATGCTGTTATTGGAATAGGTATACGATCGATCGTTTTCCTATAGCGGTGTGCTGATAGTGGGAATTTACCCAGAAATCTCACGTCCTGTTTTCTCCTGCATGTTTCCAGGTGAAGATCAACCTGCAGGGTGAGATCGTGGACCGAGGCAGCACTAACCTGGGCGTGAACCAGGCCGGATTCACCCTGCACTCTGCCATATACGCAGCCCGACCTGACATCAAGTGCATCGTGCACATCCACACTCCTGCTGGCGCAGCGGTAACACACACACACACAAACCTCGAATCATCTGGCCATGTTTGATAGAAATGTGCAAACACGCTACGCAGGGCTTTTGTAGCATTATCTGTGCTAGACAGAGAATTTGAAGGAACAGTTCCATGATTTTTCCACCATTTGCTCAAGTTGACCCCCCGTATGTTCTCATCAAGGTTTCGGCTATGAAGTGTGGCCTCCTGCCCATTTCTCCTGAGGCTCTGTCTCTGGGCGAGGTGGCCTACCATGACTACCATGGCATTCTGGTGGACGACGAAGAGAAGATCCTTATACAGAAGAACCTCGGCCCGAAGAGCAAGGTACCGTAACTTCACCTCATTCATCTGTGATCTAGAATAGGTCTTGTGGTACAGCGTGTGTGTGTGTGTGTGTTGTTCAGGTGCTGATTCTGAGGAACCATGGTCTGGTGTCAGTAGGGGAAACTGTAGAAGAGGCTTTTTACTACATCCACAACCTGGTCACAGCCTGCGAGATTCAGGTAACATGCGCCGTCATTGCATTTAGTTTTTCATTTACAGATGTTGAAAATCCACCAATTGCAGAAGATCAGTGGTAATATGGCAGAGGTTCCAGGCTAGCATGGGAGGAGAGCCGTGTTAGCAAGGCAGAAGCTTCGTGATGGTATGGTATGGTAGAAGATCCATTGTAGCCTGGCAGAAGATCCATGGTTGTATGGCAAACATTCCATAGTAGCACGACAGGCGTTCCAGGCTTGCATAGCAGATGTTTCATGGCAGACGCATCACGGTAATATGGCAGAAGACCCAGAGCGGCAATGCAGAAGATCTATGGTAGTCTTGCAGATGATTCATGCCATCACTGCAGAGAATCCAGGCTAGCACTGCAGAAGAGCCATGCTAGCATGGCAGAAGATCCATTGTAGTAGGGTAAACATACCAGGCTAGCACGGCAGAAGATCGAGGCTAGCACGGCAGAAGATCCATGGTAATATGGCAGATGCTTCATAGTAGTATGGCAGAAGATCTATTGTAGCCTTGCAGAAGTTCTGTCCTAGCACTGCAGCAGATCTGTGCTAGAATCCAAGCTAGTAATCCCAGAGTCTCCAGCTAGCATTGCAGAAGCTCTCATAAATCCTACTTACCATACAACACTATACTTTTTTTCTTTCTTTTTTTATTGCTTTGTAGGTCCGTACCCTCGCGAGTGCAGGTGGCCCTGATAACCTGGTCATGTTGGACCCATTGAAGTACAAAGTGCGTCCTCGTCACCCAGAGCCCGCTGGCGATGGACCGAGTCCGCATCCCAAGTGGCAGGTCGGGGAGCAGGAGTTCGAAGCCCTCATGCGGATGCTGGATAATTTGGTAAGAATTGTTTGAAGCCAGTATATTTATCAGTACTTCGAACCTGTAAAAGCTTGGTTTGGGTTCTTTTAGCTCCACGGGATTCCAGTCCCGAGGACAACTGAGTAAGATCAGTGTGTAGGTATCAGCACACGGACCCCATACCAAAGTAACATCCCTTGTCATCATTTCAATATCCCTTCTTTCCCAGGGCTACAGGACCGGCTACCCGTACCGCTGCCCGGCTCTGCGCGACAAAGCTAAAAAGTACAGCGACGTAGAGATCCCGCCGTCCGCCACGGGCTACTCATACGCCGAGGACAGCGACTCGGGCGCTCGCTCTCCGCTGAAGCACAGCTTCCAGCGGGGACAGCGCGACAAGACCCGCTGGTTGAACACCGGCCGGCCGGATGAAACCCCCGATGAGAGCCTGGAGGGCAGCGGCAGCCCCAAGGCGAAGACTAAGGTGTGGACGAACATTACACACGATCACGTCAAACCCTTGCTGCAGTCTCTCTCGTCCGGTGTCTGCGTGCCAAGCTGTATAACCAACTGCTTGGTCTGTGCCTACCTTATTGTTCATAGTTTAGAACCGTACCGCTACTGAACGATGGTCAGCTGGCTAGCACCCCGACAACAGACTACTTTATTTATTTGTACGTTTTTAGTCTTTGTACCTGTCCATTATTCCTTCGTCTTCTCTCTCCACAAAACGTTTTCTGTCGAGTCTCTGTGCCTATGGGGTTTGAGGTGATGGGTGTGTCCGGGTGCTCTCTAGCTGCCCAGTGCATGCTGTTGTTGCATGACTGATCAGATGCATTGTGGGTAGTCTCCTGGAGGACCAGGAGGGTGTGGCATGCGCCTGTAGTGGGTGTGGCTGGATGTTGTTGTGTTTTTCTGGATGTTGATCTCTTGTGCTTCTTTCTTTCTACTTTCCTACCTGTGTTTTGTTATTGGTTGTTTGTTTCTTTGTTTATTTGTTTCTTGCTTTTGTTGGCACTTTTGGGGGTTTTTTTTGGTTTGGTAGAGCAGATTTTTTCTGGGCGTGGCTTAGTGATAATCACGGGTCATGTTGGTCACTTAATAGGAGTCGGTAAAAAGTAAGAAGTAAAGAACCATTAGGATATACAAGCACTTTTATAACTAAAACTGCACGTGTGCTGATGATAAGTAAGGAATATAAACAGCTTCGGGGCATGCCGGTATAGGAAAATAATCAAGAGTCAAATCAGTGTCACTCTTACCTCCCTGAAGTCGGATTATTTTCTGTTAACAGCGTGTCCCGGAGTGTTTTATCGCTA
Organism: Ictalurus furcatus; assembly: GCF_023375685.1. Lineage (NCBI taxonomy): Eukaryota > Metazoa > Chordata > Actinopteri > Siluriformes > Ictaluridae > Ictalurus > Ictalurus furcatus. The sequence continues at coordinate 7,081,342 of NC_071272.1, forward strand.
TCATGCAGCAGCGATTGGGCAATGATTTCAAATTTGTATTAATTTTAAAAGAAATATACGGTGTACTTTTTATCCGTTTATAGTTACATTTAACGTTATTCCAGCCTTCATTTAGAAACGCAATATAAGGGCAACTTCCCATAATTCAGTAAACTAAAATAAGGGTTGTACAAAGGATTAAAAATGTGACCTTTTGGAGATTTTAATGTCCAATTATCTCCGATACCATAAGAGTCCTGCATTTTTTTTTACTTAGGGGAGGGGCTTAAAAAAGGTTTAAACCCCTGCTGCTTTTGGTGTGGACTCGAATGTGCGCTCGAGTCACAGCTTGCGTCCTTATGACTTTGGGTCCTCTCCTCCTTGCCTTTTGAGTTGGCTTCTATTTTCATTTCGAGCTTTATTTATTTGCGTTTCCTGTATTGCGTTTGTCTTCCCGAATTACGACTCGATGACCGATTCCCGTATCTGTTCCCAAGCATGAGTGTTGTTTTTTTTTTTTTTTTCGTTTTTTTTTTTTTTGAAAGACTAAAAAAACCCAAACAAACAAGTGATTTTTAAAGAAAAAAAAAGAAAAGAAAGCTTGTGAAAGTTCTTAACTCTCCAAACGATTATCTCTAGTTGGGGGAGTGCGAGTGTTGTGTTGTGAGGCTCTATTCGTGATCAGTGAGTATTTCATATTTACATGTTCATTCCATGTGTCCTCCCTGGTTGTTTTTTTTTCCCCTCGACGCCCATACGGATTCTCAATGAGCTAAAATAAGTCATAAGCCATAGCTATTCATGCTACGTATCCAAGCCTGATGCTAACTATTACTGCTTTTTCTTTAACAACAAAAAAAAAATCACTAAACCGCTTAAAGCAACATGCATTTGCTGTTCATTACACTGAGAGTCCAGAGAGACCAGTGCTGATGGTGTTTTGTTTTATTTATTTATTTATTTATTTATTTATTTTCCCTTCTATTCCACCAAACCGATGTAATATATATATATATATATATATATATATATATATATATATATATATATATATATATATATATATATATATATATATTTTTAGTTATCGTTATCTTGAGATAATAAAAATGTAGCTAATATTCCGTCAAACATCTATGTCTGAATCTTTCTAGAGAAAGTGATTATTATAAATACTTAAATACAAATAACTTGGAATGTTTGGATCTTTAAAGGTCCTCTAAGCGTAAAAATGTAATCCTACATGAGAATTGGTTGCTGATTGGGTCAAATCTGATTTATAATAATGATGCAAAAGTCACCTTTTTGTGTGCGTGTGTGTGTGTGTGTGTGTATATATATATATATATATATATATATATATATATATATATATATATATATATATATATATATATATATATATATATATATATATATATACACACACATATAAAAAAGAAGATAAACGTCTAGAGATGCTATTTATTTATTTTTTTGGTAGTTCGTCAGGTATTAAGTGAAAAGCGGAATTTCTAGCGTGTTATTTAGCCAGTTTACTCCACAGTTAGGTGGCGGTGTAAGGATTAAGGAATGAAACACATCAGAGCATGCTGTTTATAAGAAAATAATCAACAGTGGGCGGTGTAATGAATTCCCGTTATCGCTCTGAAGCTCTGAATATTTTCTTAAAGTGGCAAGTGGCATGGTTTTATTTCACACCATCTCGATGTAAAATGTTTATTTTATTTTATTATCGAGTTAGAGACATTTTTACCTGTTTAAAGTCACAGTTTAATGTTGTGGAACAGTCGTTCCTGTACCAGCGCCTCTCTCTCTCTCTCTCTCTCTCTCTCTCTCTCTCTCTCTCTATCTCTCTCTTTTCCCCCCTTTCTTTCTTGCAGAGGAAAAAAAACGCAGCTTGTTACTTGAAAAAATTTGAACTTCTTATTTCTAAAGACCTTTTCTGAAGATCTGACTGTTACTAAACACTTGCACTGGAGACTCTTTCTGTTAAATAAACCTATCCGGACAGTATACTTCTATAGAAACCAGTCCCTCCGGGATTACTGCGATATCTCAATCGCAGAAACGAACTCAAAATCAAGCAGAGTTCAGAGGAGCTCGTGATTTTTTTTCAAAATGACCGCAGATTTTCCGCAGATTCTCCGCAGATTCGGGCGTTCAGCCAAAGCCGTCTTCAATTCGCGTGCGTCGAACGTGAGTACAGCTGAAAGGCCTCGTTTACCAACAAACATCCCTGCAAAAGTCTTTCGTGCACATTCAAGTAGTTTTCTGCAAAAAAAAAAAACGCACCGCAGATTTAAACATTTTTGTCCACAACAATCGCCCCAAAACAAAAACCTCTGTGAAAAACTCCTGTATGGCCCGAGGAACGAGCGCTTTAATATAATATAACGACGCCTTCTGAACAATCAGATTAGAGGATTTAATGAGTGCCGTGTTTCTGCCAAATCTTCAAGCCTAATTGTTCAGCTTGTTATCTCATGAAACTTTTATTATTATCTCAAGATCAAAAAAATAAGTCTCGAGGTAACAATAGGAAGTAGGAATGCACGGCCTCTCTGGTTTCTCACGGCGCATTCTCCGTCTTAATCAGGATATTAAGAAGATTCGAAGAGTCTGGAAAAACTAGTGTGTGTAAGTGTAGTGCCTAAAGGTCATTATTATTATTATTATTATTATTATTATTATTATTATGGATTATGAATTCAAGATGGAGTTTGTTAAGGTTGCATTAATTTATGATGTGAGATAGGTGAACTGTATTGTACATCACTGGGCGTAACTCCATCCCTGCTGTGTGTGTGTGTGTGTGTGTGTGTGTGTGTGTGTTGGATGTTCACCCTGAGAAAACACTCACTGCCTACAGTTGCCTCACAGTTGCTGCTTAGATAATCACACACACACACACACACACCGCTTCTGCGTCACTCCCCCACCCTCCAAACACACCCGCTGCTCCTCACGACCTCTCATCCTCTACTGCCGTCTGTTTCTCTCCTCCTTTCTTCTCTTCTGTTCATTTCTTTTCCTTTCTTATGGTAAATCCAGCAGCAGGAGTATCAATGACGATGGAAAGGACGGTGGACACGAAGAACGTTCGGACGCCTTTCCAAACTCCGTTAGATCATCAGGACCACATTAGCGCCCGCTAATCACAGAGAGGAATCATATTTTATTCTCCATCCAATTAGAAATCAGCATAATTAGACGCTTGTAGGACATGAGATTTTATATATTTATCTCATCACGGTCTCTGTGTGTCCTTTATCTACAAACCGACCAGCTTTAAATGCAAATATTTAGGCATTACATGACTCATATTTAAGATTTTCTTACGTTCTGTTCATTTTCTGTCGCGTTTGGTACGAATGCTGCTTAAACGCAATGAGAAATAAACTCGTTGTTTATGGGAAAACAGACAAGCTTTTATTAACTGAAAGTTAAGTGTTAAAATATTCTAAATAGTTAATAGTGTAAATAAAGTCTGGTTTAAATCTTAGCGTGCTGGACATTAAATGCATCATTTCGTATTCAAGTTCTAGAACTCGGGCTTCAAAGTTCAACTTGTTTATACGAAACGGACCGAAATTATATTCCAAAAAACATTCAATCCATCATCATTGGTTCGCTGCGTTCTTGAGTATTCCTGCAGTTTGATCAGTTGATTTTTATTTATTTCATTTTCTTCTAATTTTAAAAGCATGACGTATTTATTCTGTTAAGCTTGTCTATATATACATATATATATATATTTTTTTTTTACTGGTGTTTTTTTCTTTTCTTCTTAGTTGTGTTCCACACGTCATTTTATTTTCCATGTATTTGAATCTTTGCTTTGATGATTGCAGTGGACGAAGGAGGAGAGCATTCGACAAGCTGCTGTGGCCAATCAGTTCGTTCCTCTCAACACAAATCCTAAGGAGGTCCAGGAAATGCGCAACAAGGTCTGAAGATCTCTGGAGTTTTGGAAGCTGCAGACTTTCCTGAAATCAAATGTGTTTCTCATTTGCAAGAAGGAAAATTCTAGCATTTTAATTAGTCATTTATATATTGTCTAGTTAAAGTAAGTGTGTGTGTGTGTGTGTGTGTGTGTGTGTGTGTGTGTGTGTGTGAGTAAAAACCCTGATGTGTCCTCATGGTTCACCGCAGATCCGTGAGCAGAACCTGCAGGACATCAAGACAGCAGGACCTCAGTCTCAGTTGCTCATGGGGGCCGTGGTAGAACGCTCCTTTGTCCAGGTCTGTGTGTATATATTCACACACACCCATACACACATGCACACGTTTCTCTCACTATCCTTATGAGGACCTTCAATTTCCTTGAGGACCAGCCAAATGTCCACAAAAGTTCAACACTGTTAGATATTCCTATCCATGAAGAGACACACACACACACACACACACACACACACACACACACACACACACACACACACAGTGTTTTCCTCCTTCCCCATCTCTGTGCTGTCATTTTTACTCACTATGTAACTGTTCTTTGACCACAGAGAGCGACGATCTGGCACGTAAGTACCGTGTGCGTCTGTGCTAACCGTGTGTACACCCTTCCATCCCTCTGCCCTGGGGGTGGCGCTCATCTGCCTTTGATTAGTTTGCAGTGCCATATTTTTTTTTTTTTTTTTTTTTGTGTTCTCCTTGATATTTAGCAGCTAGAATTATTAATCGGACGTCTCTGCGTTTTCATACAACGTGCAGTCTAAGTTTGCATGTCTCACACGATTGCCAGTTTTGCGCCTGCTATTTGCTAGTCAGACCTCGGGTGCGTCTCGATCAGCTCCCTAACGCCCTAGGTGGTGAATCAGTACATCGTGTACACGAGTTGGCTCACTACATATCGAGACGCCGATGACTCGGTTTCCGGCGGCACGACTACGTAATACTCGCGTTGTAAAATGTCACTACTGGCGTTCATCGACGACGAGCAGGACCGATATTTTTCTGACATTATATGCCGTGTAAATTTGCTAGCTTAATCACACTCGTTGTTGTCACGCTACTTCAAGCAGGAGTGTAGGTTAGCTGATGGATTTTTTTTTTTTTTTTAAATCATTAAACAGTATTAAAATGTCGTTAGATTCAAACAACCAACAAATAAAGTGAAAAATCGCTCATTTGAGAGCTGCAACAAGATAACTAGCTGCTTATTTGGCCGAGAGTTCGTCCACAAGTCATTTCCAGTAAAGGAACATAGTGAGCATTGATGCTTCCTGGGTTTTTTGTGGTGCATTGTTGGATTTTTTTACATTTTTTTTAGGGAGCGAGCGAACGAACGAAGGATTTTCGATTGAGACAGCCCTTAAAATGGCCGACTCCCTGATCAGTGCACTGGCCGCTGAACCAGGGAGCTGATTGAGACGTACCCCTGATTGTGGTTGCGTTAACCTACTAAATATTTGTCTTATTGTAGAATTATTAAATTTAGTTTTGGTTTAATACATTAATCATGGATGTTTCTTATTTAACTAAAGTACTCTGTTAAGGCAAATGTTGTTGGTTTACTCCAGGGCTATTCGAATTGTACTTACTTACTGACTGACTGACTGACTGACTTATTTATTTATTTATTTATTTATTTATTTACGTAGACTACATAAAAACATAATAATAAAAAAAAAGCTTGTACTTTCAGAAGTGGTTTTTAAAACACGTAAAGTAGTATAGAACCATATCATGAAGCATAAGAGCGCAAGTTTACCAGCCATATCCGTGCACCATATAATTATTATCTTAATTATATCTATAATAATTGTCTTTTTGTTTTATTTTCTGTTAAGTAGGTCATGTTAGATTGCACTATGTTACATGAAGTTACTTCACGTTATGTCCTGACCTTGTGCTATTTTACGGTATAACGTGTTAGATTGCATTGTTATGCGACGTTTTACGTTACGTTTGTTTACATTGTTAGAATGTAATGTGACATAAGTTGTTACATTACGTTATGTTTGATTTCATTTATGTACATATTTTTTTAAAGATTGACCCGCACAAAGATTCAGAAGCAGCCCTGATTTTTACACTTCACTTTGTTACATATTAGACCACATCTGCATTAATAAACTTAGTTTTTTCCTAACAAGGTTTTTATGTATGTATTTATTTATTTATTTTTGCTTTAACAGTAGTAAATATGTTATTAGGTAGCGATGTTAAATCTTTAATGGCGATTGCATTATTATTTTAGAATAATTAACTACATTATATGCTTAAAATTATGTCTCAAATAGTACCCATCATCTGTTTTTGTTTTGTTTTTCTCCTCTTTTTTCCCCCCATTTGAAATTAGACGGAACAGAAATCAGTAAAAATTTACTATTCAGCAGCCGGATCTTTAAATAAAAAAAAAAATGACCCCTCTAAAAATTTTCTACTGTAAGAGAGGACTAACTGGAGCATTGGCTTGGCATACAATCATGAGATAATGGGGAAAAAAAAAAACAGAATAATGTTTATAATGTTCCCACAAAGTGCCAGTACCTACAGTGGAAAATGTTGTGTGTGGTTTGACTAGCACGTTTTGATTTCTGATCATTGCAGTGCATGACCTTGAACCATTTGGCTTGAGTCTGTCCCATGTGCTTCTTTAGGAAATGCTCAGTGCATGTTTGTGGAGTGTGTGTGTGTGTGTGTGTGTGTGTGTGTGTTTGTTTTCGTGTGTTCAGACACGTGAGATTGTGTGTACGTTTTCCAGAATATAAGCTTCGATAAGGACAACGAAACCACACACGTTCAGCTAAACGTCATTTTATACGTCCTTTTATATTTTATTCCAACGTCGCTTATTACCTGGAAGATATAGGACTCAGGTTATGATGTGTATCTTGGTGTAGAAATTCTAATATATTCACTGTTATGTTTACTTTCTGGGTTATTTAAGTGGTTTAATGGTTTTAATGGTTAAATGAACGTGTATAAATATACACAAGATAATGTAACCAATTTTGCCTTTGTAATTAATTATTCAACAAAATATATATATGTGTATATGTATATTGTAAAATATAAATATCACCGTAGCTATTATATAATCTCAAATAAAAAGTGTATTTATCACATCATTTATTATATTTACATATCGAAGAAGTATATCTATATTATATCAATATTATATATTATATTGCCCAGCCCTAGACCTAGTCTGCATTCTGGCCTGTTTATCAAAGAGTCTGTTTGTATTAAATGTTTCTGTTAAGTGTTATTTTATGCATATATATATGTGTGTGTGTGTGTGTGTGTGTGTGTGTGTGTGTGTGTGTGTGTGTGTGTGTGTTTGAAAGAGAGAGTGTGTGTTAATTAATGGCGCTGGGTTATGCACTGCTCATAAGGTCTACTATTTCAGGACGCTCCTCTATCTGACTGTTTGGAGTGTATCGATGGCCTTGACCTCTCAGACAGCTATAGTCCTGCTAGGTCTGTTAGAAAGGTACATCCTGTCGAATAACAATCACTCCACCTGTGACGCTTTAAAAATAAATAATTTTTAAAAAAACCATACACAACATTTCATCATCTTTGTAACGGTGTCTCGTTACCACAGTGTACAGAATACCTACAACGCTGGTTGTAATTCTAGTTAAACATCTGCAAGCTTTTCTTTGGTAGATATGATCTTTTTTTCTTGAATATGAGGTGTGTGTTTATAGTTTACATTTTTGTAGTGTATATTTCTATTGGTAATGCTGCGTGTGCTGATACACAACGTGTGGTTTACTTGCTAGTTCGTTAAATTGTTGGGTTTAATCAATAAGTATTACCTGTCTGTTGGTTTTCACCTACAGGGGGAGCTAGTGACAGCCTCTAAAGCTATTATAGAGAAGGAGTACCAGCCTCGCGTGATCGTCACCAAGACTGGACCGAATCCATTCAATAAACTCACCGACCAGGAGCTGGAGGAGTACCGTAAAGAAGTGGAGCTCAAACAGAAAGGACCAGAAGGTAAGAATTATCTCAGCATTTCTTACACACATTATAAGTAATTGACCTTTTTTTTTCCAACATATCTTTGGATAAACATATATAGATGTTAACATTTTTACGGTTGCTTTATCAAATGAAGTTGTTCCTCAGGGCTTAGTGCAGTTCAGTACCTCCTCCACAGCACCTTTTGGAACAAAATTGTTGTTGCTTCCAGTACAGGTTGATGCGTCTGGCAGCTCATTGGTTTCAGATTCAGGAGGAGTCTCCACTCCTCCTGGCTCCTCAAATCACAATTTGGGGGAGAATCAGCTCTTGGCAGCTCCTCCTCCTTCTTCTGCTGCTGCTGCCCCAGGCCGAAGTACAGAACCTGAGGCAGGATCAGGAAGGGTCAGTCCCTCTGGTCCTTCGGCGTCACCGCACAAGGATTTTCACTGTGCTGTGCTGAAAGCCCTCAGTGTCACCACAGACTTGTCTGAGCATGATCAGCCTGAACAAGACAGCCAAGCTGAAGGTAGCCTGGTGTGCAATCTGCCTGCCCTTGCTTGGCATCCATCTTGCCCTCTGTAGACTTGGACTTGTGGGGTTGACTTTGCTAGTGTGTCCTTTCTGTGGTTCTTAATCTTTTTTGCTCCTGGTGTTGCAGTCCAGCAGTTCTGATTTACCTTTGATCCTTACCCATATCTTGGTGTACCATTTTCTCCTTACCAATTTCTACCCTTCCTCCTTGCTCATTTCCCTTGTGCACCTTTCTTCTTGTGTGTTTGCAGTGTACCCTATCTCCTTAACCATTTCTTGATATACCCTTTCTTCCTTAGCACTCTCTGGATTTCCCTCTCTCCCCTTACCTATCTCTGGATTACCCTCTCTCCCCTTACCCATCTCTGGATGTACCCTTTCTCCCCTTACCCATCTCTGGATTTCTCTCTCTCCCCCTTACCCATCTTTCGATGTACCCTCTCTCCCCCTTACCCATCTCTGGATTTTCCTCTCTCCCCTTGCCCATCTCTGGATGTACCCTTTCTCCCCTTACCCATCTTTCGATGTACCCCCTCTCCCCCTTACCCATCTCTGGATTTTCCTCTCTCCCCTTACCATCTCTGGATGTACCCTCTCTCCCCCTTACCCATCTCTGGATGTACCCTCTCTCCCCCTTACCCATCTCTGGATTTTCCTCTCTCCCCTTACCATCTCTGGATGTTCCCTTTCTCCCCTTACCCATCTTTCGATGTACCCTCTCTCCCCCTTACCCATCTCTGGATTTTCCTCTCTCCCCTTACCATCTCTGGATGTACCCCCTCTCCCCCTTACCCATCTCTGGATTTCCGTCTCTCCCCTTACCCATCTCTCGATGTACCCCCTCTCCCCCTTACTCATCTCTCGATGTACCCTTTCTCCTCCTTACCCATCTCTGGATGTACTTTCTTCTTACCCACATCCTAATTTAGCAGTTCTTTCCCACTTCTCACTATTTCACTTGTTACCCATAAACAATTTACCCTTTCATTGTTACCCTGCTCCTAACGTACATTTTGTCCTTTTTTTCCTTTCCTACCCTCTCCTTTCCCAAAACATATTCCACTCAATAATACTGATTAACGAAAGCTAGTATGGGCTTGATACGCTTGATACGAAATAAGATCAAGGGAATTGATGTCTCCCAGTCCTTGTGGCTTAACTCTTTCTTGAATCCTGTTTTAATCTGTGAATCCTCATTCCTGGTGTGGTTTTTAAGGGCAAACGTGGTACAATTATTAACTCATGGACTCGTTATCCCTTGCTTTGGCTGGGATCCAAGCTTCATCCTGACTGGGGTTGTTTGTGGCCCGGATACTAATAAAATGAGCCTCTTGACCGAATTTAAATGGTCTGTTTGAATAATATTGTTTCTGGGTGATGGCAAATCCTTAACTGTGTGTTTTGTTTGGTTTTCTGGCATGAGCATTATCCTCAAATGTATGTGCCCCCCTTTATTTTTGTGGTCTATACAGCAATAGGAGATCGTGTTTTTATGCGTGCTGTGTTAAGACTATGATTGACTCTTAATTCGATGACGTAAGCAGTCTTCTTAATCACCGAATATCTTGCGTCTTGAATTCATAAAACAGAATAAGCGATCAGTATTAAATCAGTTCCGCAAAATGTTTTCCTTTATTGCAGTTCTAATATACTATATATTGTATTGCATATTGTATAAATCCCCCCCCCTTTTTTTTTTTTTAGATCAACCACAGGAGACGGACGAGGTGGGGAAAGGTCCGAGCCCGACCTCTACCCCCCCAAGCACCCCGATTAGACTAGAAGAAGGTACGTTCAACCGGGTGGTCGTGCTTCCTTATGCATGAATCTCCGTTTGTGGTGTGCCTCAGGGGATAATACTAAGACTGCTGCAGTTTCCATGTCTCAGTATGATCACAATCGTGAACACTTTTTGCTGTTTAGTTCATATGTAATAAGAGATCAAGAGGATCAGTGGTCGGCCGTTGGTATTTTTTGTTCTTTTTGATTGATTTTTATCATTTTGAACCGATCTACAGAGCGTGAACTTTGCCGTGGCTTATTCTGTGCCTTGTTCGCTTTTTTTGTTTTTGTTTTTTGTTTCACCTCTTGGTCTTTATTACTTTGGATTACACCAATACTGCCAGACGTAATCTGATGTACTCTATTTATAGTAATGTAAGAATATAAAAAAGTAATGCTGTTCAAGGTCAAACCAATGACGTAAAGACAATTACCTCAGGTGTAATCTAATTTCAATAACTCAATTTCAAGTATCCACCTTTTCTCAAACATTTCTCATCCAACTCTTCATACTCATTTCTCGGGGGTCTTTCCAAGAATGGTGTGTGTCCATTCTGTTGGGTTTTTTTTTTTGCTCCTGGTGGTCTATTTTCCTTTTTTTTTTTTTTGGGTGGGGGGGGGGGGGTCTTCCTTTTGGTTTTCTTTAACATGGTGGCTGTGATTTGACCTGCATAGACATTTTTTTTTCTACTGTGCTTTTTTTTTTCTTCTTCGTGGCTGCCTTACAATCAGGAGATGGAAATGCAAAAGAGTACCTGTTGCCATAGTAAGTACTGTCCCACTCCCAACTCCCCTTTCACCTACGTGCTTGTTTGTAGCCTCCTTTCTCCTCGCATGCCCTCATTCGGTTTCTCTCCTCTCCACACTAATTCGCCCGCTTTATCTTCTCGCCGTTTGGCTTTCAACCTCTGACCTCCTTTCCGTTTTCTTTTGTTCGCTGGAATCGTCTCAAAGCTGTGCTCCTGTCAGTTTTCATTCTCGTTTCCTCTCCGTTTTTAAATTGATATATATTTTATGCATTTGCTCATGAGCAATATCTGAATTTATAGCAGGTATCAGGATGTACATCAGGACGTTCGGCATTCTGTACATTTTCTTATTCTGATATCTGAAGTAGATAAATACTCGCTAAACACATGCTGTAATTGGATTTCTACCTGAATTGCTGGAATTATATTTTCACATCACATTGATTTTTAGCAAACCTTTCTCAAATTTGTAACGAGATGATTAAACAACTCCTATTTATTTCATTACGAAATCAATAACATCATCTTAATTATCAATAAGACGTTCAAATAAATTAGCAGTCATTTACATCACACCATGCCGTTGTTGATAACAGCATGTCCTGTGGTGTTTTATTCCACTTATACCACTGCAGATAGACGACAATTCCAATCTTTTATTTATTAAAGAACGGCGTGTTGTACTTTTTAAAATTTTAACGAGTTGCGGAAATTACGCTACAGCAGCTACAAACAATTATTCTTGGAAAGAATAGCAAAAAAAAAAAAAAACTGACACTGAAGACCCATTCCATAACTTCATCCTAGAACAACTATTCTTTTTTTTTTTCTTCTTCATTTAAATAACACGTAATATTTAATATGTTTATTATCAGGTTTGGATTACGTGAAGCATTCGCCCTGCGAACAAGCTGTAACTATAGAAACGCTAACGTATTCGTAAGCGTGTGTTAATACGAACCCGTGATTCGCAGCTGCACCGCTACAGTCAGAGCTGCTGTTATGGAAAATTTAATCAACGCCTTCTGAGCAGTTGGAGAAATCGCGAGAGCTGCGGTGTGAACTTGATCGAACCGATTATCGGGAAACTCCTCAACATAACCTTGCCCGCTTGGTGTTGAGAATGAGATCTGATCGGAGTGCGTTGAGGTTATTCCAGCAGCAAAGCTTCTAGACTCTTCCGCTCCCTGGCCCTGCGTTAGATTAATAAACAACTCCTGAGTGTTTCTATGCTGTATCAAATTGTCTAGCTTCTTTACAGCAGGTAATGTATGACCTTCATATTTCCGATCCAGATACTCGTCTCTCCAGGTACAGAGTATTCATTCCTCCTCTATGCCGTGTGCTCTGTTGTTGTAGAAATGCTGCTTTGTATTTTTCCTGGCTGAGCAGAGTGAAACTTTCATTTGGCATTTGGGGTTAAGAGGTCTAGCTGTCTGAGATGTCTGTACATGTGTTTTGTTGACTAGTATGATAAAACAATCAGTGAAAAATGCGTCTTGTCTTGGGTAGCTGTTTGCATTGGAGGTGTTTGGTAGCTGCTTGCTGTTGCTCATACGCATGACAAGCGCTCCAAAATCCAAAGTGATATAGTGGCTGATGTTTGTGTTTGAGAGTAAATTTCAGGGGTCTTAGATTTCAATAAAAACCTTCCTTTCTTTGATGGAAGAGTGTGGGTGGGGGGTCAATGTAGTAAATATATAGTAATATAGTAAACATATAGTAAAAAATATTACAAATTATAAAATAAATTATAAAAGTTTCTCTTCTTTGTCATTCACCACAGTGAAACATGGTGGTGGTAGCATCACGCTGAGCATTACCCTTGCCCCTCTTTACTTTATGCAGTGTTCTTTCAGTTTTGTGTTGTTTTTTGTTTAATGGTGGATTTAATGTCCCACTGTAGGATGTTCAGTGTTTGGGATATATTTATTTATTTATTGTTTGTTTATTTATTTATTTTACCTTTCCAGAACTTTGTCTCAGATCGTTTTCTCTTCTGATGGCAAGCACTATTTTAGGGGTTGCACAAGGGGTTGAAGGTATGCGAGGCGCTGTAAATCTAGAAATCAGGGTTGTGTCGGAAGCGGTAACTCGGCAGTTCGGATTTTGTGCGAGTAACCAGATGGTTGTGAATGCAGATCCAACGGAGTTTCTGGTTCAATTCCCTTAGCTTTTAACATCTCAGTTTTACCCTCGGATTATAACTGATCTCAGTTGTATGATTAGCTTTTGCCTGAGCTGTTTGTTTTGCGTTATTGACTCCGTTGAACAAAAACTAGATCACAGTTAGATAATAATGGCTAGTTTTGGTTTGAGGCAAACCCAGAGCTGAATTCCATGTGCCGTGTGCTCTCTGAGGCTCCTCTTCCTCACAGACCTGCGTTTCATACCCATTATCAAACTATTTTTTTCTAATACTTTTCCTCTCCCCCCCCAACCCCTTTCCCCCCCAACCCCTTTCCGTCTCTCGTCTCTGATCTCCCGCAGAACGACAACAGGAGCAGAGCCCTAAAGACGAAAGCGACGCCGCCACTTTAAGACAGACCCTCCCCGACCTGACCCCGGACGAGCCTTCGGAAGCCGCCGCCACTGCCCTCCCTGCAGAAGACCCCGCCCCCTCCGAGCCAGACCCTGCCCCAGCTCACATAGACGGGGAAGAGCCTGTTGCCACTGACGACGCCACCGGCGACCAGGGCAGCGACGAATCCCCCAACAAATCCCCTTCGAAAAAGAAGAAAAAATTCCGCACGCCATCGTTTCTAAAGAAAAACAAAAAGAAGTCCGAGACCTAGAGAGGAAACTCCTAGGATAACTAACCACGTGCATCTGGTTCTTTTTCTGGTTTTTATTATTATTTTTTAAAAATCTTTTAGCTAATCTTGTCTTCACCTGTAGCTTGTGAATGTCGCCTTTTTTTTTTTGTTTTTGTTTTTTTAAACGTAATCTTTTCTTTTTTCTTTTTTTTTTTTAATTAACAGTTAGTCCGGTAAAATGTGTCGTGTGGCTTTATTACGCATGTGTGTCTCAGCCCACGTTTTAGCAGATTTATTTTAACTCCCTGCTTTTGTAAGAAAAGAAAATAATAAATTACCAAGCTTAATTAACCACTAGAATGTATTTGGATTGTATCGAAATGTATTCAAAGTGTCTTTAAAAAAGGAATGCGAAAAAAAACTGGTTAAATCTAGTTTAAAGAAAAATAAATAAATAAATAAAGCAGCACGGTGCTAAAATGCCTATCTTGTTGATTTGCAGTAAATTTGGTCATCTTTATAAGCAGGTGACTGGCTAACTGGCTATAGCTGATTGTAATCTACTACAGTATTGTAATCGATCTTTAACCAGAGACGCCACATTCATAACATTTCGTAACCTTTGCATCAAACGGAAAAACGTTGAGGCTCGGCCTAGGGGAACATGAATGTTTTTGAAATGAAATAAATAAATAAATAACGTCGAAAACTAGTCTCCATAGTTTAGCTAATTGAAAATCGACGACGTGTGTGTAATTGTACCTAAAAATGTATATACCACGACAAATATTCACACTTTTCTCATTATCGTAGTTTAATTTCGTAACGTTTGAAGTTTATATGGTTTTCATTTTTATATTTAATAAAAGAAATCTTCCCTTAAGCTGTTGATTTTACTAAAATATCTTGCACCCCAAATCATCTTTGACTTATTCCTCATGACGTTCTATTACATTTCCTCAAATTATCCCACAAAGGCTCTTTTTTTTTCTTCTTTTTTTCTTCTTCTTCCTTGATCACATCTACATAAAGTGTATAAAATTTCAAACATCTGTATCATTCTGTAATTAATTTCCACTGTACTACAAGATGAAGACCTTTTTGGCTTTATAACTGGCCTTGTACGTACTTGCGTTAGCTTAGCTAGATGTAAATGTGCTACTCCTGGAGTTAGGGTAATTTCCCCTGTCATAAAATATAAAGCGGTAAAAATTTCGTAGCGTAAACGAAACGTTGTATCGAGTGAAGGACGATGTTTTGGGATTAACCATCCTTACTAAAGATCACGTAAAGACACTTGGGTTAAAATCAGGACTCTAGAAAAGCTTTAGCTCGGAAAACAATACAGCAACACTAACGGGACAAAAACTAATCTACGCTAATGACACGAAGTCTATACTGATATTTGTTTTTATATATATATATATATATATATATATATATGTGTGTGTGTGTGTATTAAAAAGTTATCTAATAATATAACAGAATAATTATTCAGACTCTTAAGGCAAGATGCTGCAGATGAATAGGGTCATTTAAAAAAAATCAGTGATCAGCTGGCGAGGATTAAATATTTTTATTCTATTGGAGCGTTTTGAAAAATTTGCTTTATTCATGCAAATGAGGCTTCATTTAAATATATATAATGTACTTTTATATACTCTATAAATCTATACATCTCTAGAAATCCAATAATAGTCAACATTTCGGGAATTTGCTAATTAGTGAGGAACCGTTCTGAGATTTTTGGTAGAGAATGTAGAGTGTATCATGAAACGAGCTGTTCAGGGATATATGATGACGTGATTGTTACGGGTGGGTGGAGCTTAAAGCCTTCTTCAAAGCTGCTAGGTTCCAGATAATGTGGTTTACATGAAACAAAACCAGTGAATTAAACAGTTTTCCTTTTGGGGTTTGATGTTTATTTCTACAGTTTAAGGGTGGACATGTTCTAGATCTAGTTTCTATTACAAAAATCTGAAAAACAATTGGCAAAAATGGTCATTACTTCCCCGTAGTGTCTTGCCTTAAAGGTAAGGGTAATTAGCCTGATAATGATTATAATGATTGATAATGAATTTGCTAACATACCTCTTAGAAATAAAGGTACCAAAGTGTACTTTGTGGACTTGTCGCTAGGGTGGTACCATCAAGGGGACATTTCACTCTGTATCTTTAGACCTTTTAACCTTAAAGCTTTACTCTTAAAGCTAATTAAAGGTAAAAGATAGAATGGAAGCACTGGAACGACAAGGAAAATCCAGTTTAGTACATTTATGGTTTTTGCATCCAATTATTGCTCGTCATTAACATTCATATGTGAAGTGTCTATTTAGAACCTTTTAAACTATAACAGAGTCTTCTTGTTTTCTTTCTTTCTTTCTTTCAAATAGCTTACCTAATACAGACATGGATTGCAGTGTAAATACTCATAAAACACTGTGATTATGAGAAGAGATGATGATGACTTTGTATAAGTTCAGACTGCAATCCACATTTTATTATTTCTCCTCGTGAATCACACACACACAAGCTGCTGCTTCTCTTGTGTTGCTCTCAGTCATGTGCTGTATAATAGAATAGGATTTCATAGAAATTCTTCCACGTGATGTGAAATACTGCTACCAGAGACTGCTGCACTAATCTAAACCACTAACGTGCCGTCATGCATCTCTCTCTCTCTCTCTCTCTCTCTCTCTCTCTCTCTCTCTCTCTAAATCAGATGTGTATCAATTACAACTAGAAATGACCTCTGTGGAATAAATGGCTGGGTTTTACGGTTGGTAGATTTATTCTGTGCTTTAGGAACTCGAGATAGAGTCGTATTCATCCTTCATCCTGTGAAGCTCGGTTTGTGTGTGACGATGCAAAGCAGTTCCCCAGGACCGTGTGCTTTAAAACGTTTACCTTCTTCACCAATCATTTCATTTGATTTCAGTTGATCACATTACTGAGCTCTTTTTTTTTTGTTGTTTTTTTTTTATGATGTCCTGTTTCACATTTACTCTCTGATATGTATCCCTACCCCCTTCCCCCCCCCCCCCCCCCCCCCCCCACACACACACAATTTCCATTCTCATTTTCATGGCACTGTTTATTATTATTATTATTATTATTATTATTATTATTATTATATGATCATGAATAAAGTTTCTTCTTTCAAAACAGCTTGGTTTAATGACGAAGGACTGGTTTGTTTCATATAGCTTTTCCACATTCAAGGATAAAATCGATAAAGTAAGACTTTCTACAGGTTTATTTTTCTTGGAAAAATGCTGCCATTTAGTTACCATTATAGTATAAAAATATAATTAAAAAGCATTTAAATCGGTCATAAAAATAAACCTAAAAGATACATAGAACGTGGAAATACAATAACAATGTTATAACTACTGCTATTACTGTTACTGTTATTACTACTACTACAACTAGTACTATTACTGTTACCATTATTACTATTATTAATACTACTATTAATACTGTTATTACCATTACTACTACAACTAGTATTATTACTGTTACCATTATTACTACTACTTAAAATAAGGGGGGGAACTACCTTAAATATAAATAATATACCTATAAAATCTAAATAAATAAGAATGATGCATAAAAACGAGCGAAAGATCATGAAACTAAATGAAAGGCCAAACTAAAATTTTGTTAATATTTGTGTTAATTATATTATATTTTATTATATATTGAGATGCTGAATAAAGGGGAGAAAGAAATGCAATTTAACATATTTTAACGTAAATATAAATATTAATACTACCTTTTTGAAATATTTATGTTTTTGAATAGTTATATGTATCTATGTATATATGTATGTATGTATATATATACACACACACACAGTTGTATAGCTATAAACCTTTTTTTGATACATGAATGAAGATTTGCCAAATATATCCTCTTCTGTATTTGATAAATACTCCATAGTTTTCCTATTACACATAAGTATAAATTATTATTGATTATATTTACAGTAGCCTAAATCATGATTTTTGTTTATAGGCTACATCCATTGCATGTACACACTCTATCCGCTTGGCGGCAGCGCGTTCCTGAGGAATGATTACCCCGACGTATTGCGTCATTGCGTAGAAATGCGTGTTACGTCAACACGTACAGTACGTCAGTCTGCGGCGTTGGATCAGCTGACGACTCCGGGGCTTGTAGAGGGCAAAACTGCAACAAGCTCAAGCTGAGAATAACAAGCTCTTTTATTATTTAGAAAATAATAATAATAATAATAATTCCTGCCACAGGGAGAATGTGTCATTGAATATATTCAAGGGTAAGTTCCTTCTTAAACGGTTTGAATAAATAAATATAAGATATAAATAAGAGTAATTATAATAATAATAGAGACGAGTGGACCCGGAAGCTGCGACATTGTATTAATATTGGGGTTCAGTCTTCAATGTATGTCGCCATGGCTACGAAGAAAACCGCATACTAGCTATATATTTGCATGAGTGAGAATGAAATCAGAAATGGCTAGATTAGAAATGATTAGATTAGAAATGATTAGGTTAGCTCAGTGCTGTGTTGCCGTGTGACCCACTCATCAATACAAAGTGCTAGGATGATAATGATTCACACTTTCTGTTCCCAGAATGTGATCATGATCTATTATTTTGTTATTTATTATTTTGATCTTTTATTTTGTGCACCGTCCATCCAAATCAGTCTGGATGTGTATTGGCTTTGAGCTGGTGCACCAGTTCGGTGTTTTGGACCTCCTACACTGCTTTACACGCCGATTTCCAGCAAGTAGTGTTGCTGAAAAACGTGGAATATTTTTAAATGATGTAATGTAGAAGGATTGCAGCATTGTAGAACATGTTAGGCTTTAAATAATGATAATAATGAGTCTTTATTGCACAGCGAAAGGCTTTTCTTCGCATATCCCAGCATGCCAGGAAGTTGGGGTCAGCCATGATACAGCACCCCTGGAGCAGAGAGGGTTAAGGGCCTTGCTCAAGGGCCCAACAGTGGCAGCCTTGTGGTTCTGGGGCTTGAACTGCCGACCTGGCCATATTAAATATGAGATCTGTGTCCAAAGGTGTCAGGAGGTGTAGCAGATCAATTCTTGGACCTTACACACTGATTTCTAGCGAGTAGCGTGTGTTTAGGGGTGTAATGATGCACATGTTTTCAGATTTGCTCTTTTATTTCATATTGCAGGATCGTATACATGGGATCTCTCATGAAACTTCTCATGAAATCGGGATTTCATTCGTTTCGGTGATAGGTTGCACTTTGGAATGAAAACAGTTGGAGTCTGAAATTGTACTGAGATTTATTAGAGAGTTATTAGAGACTTAGTTTGACAATTTTCCACTACTACAACAGACAAACACTTCACCAGGTTCTTGGGAACACGTTAACGTCACGTGACTTGAAACGACAACTCCTTACCGGTGCCCCGTTCTGCCTACTTTTGTTGAATCGTACTTTTTATTTCACAGAATATGCGTTTGAGTCCGAGGGGTACAGAGGTTTCGATACTTTCGATGATGGAGAACGGGTACAACGTTTTTTTTGTTTTTTTTTACGAATAAGTCGAGTTTAAACAATTTGTACTTTGTACGTGCGGCCATTTTGTGGCCTTTTCTCTAGGCTGTCCTTCTGCATAAATGTGTTACGGTGGCATCGGGAGTCAACTGTCACTCTGAGGTGCAGAGTGACTCTGCCTTCAGAGTTTAGATGCGAGAGCAGATAACAAATACGTTTCAGATTTAGATCTTGATTTGAATTCGGCCCACGTGAAAGTGGAGAAAAAAGATCAGATCTGACCTGTTTATAAAAAAAATTTTTTTAAAAACCCTGATGATTTCTAGCAGTATTTATTTGAAATCTTTTCAGGTTTGATTTTTCTATTTTATTATTATAATTTTTTAAATCCTTGTGCATAGCAATCGTATTAAATTAATTATGTACTAATTTTCATTTTCAGTGTGAGATTCGTATCAGATGTCTGATACAAACGGTATCAGATACTGATCTGATTTTCTTTGCAGAATTTCTCTTGTCAGGTTTTATACATCAGGCTTTACAGTAAGACGTGCGATGTGTGTAAGTGCACGGTCTGTTGGTTTTTTTTTTTTCTGTTGACGACACACACGTACGTGATGTTACGACGTATCGAATCCGATCTAATAACTTACAGATCCAGAGTATTCGTCCTGTGTTAGCCCTGAAAATGATCCATGGTTTCTCTGTCTTTCTTGACGCTGTGAATGGAGCGTGAGTTTGGATTCATTTGTATAAGTGCTGCTGGACGACATCATCAGTATGTGATGAATCAGACTGCCGTCCGATCAAACGTCTGCTTTTTTTCTCCGTTCAGCACTTTGAAGGTACTTCTAATTCCACCGCACATCTCATAGCTAGTGGAGTTTTTAGATTGGGGTTTATGATTAATGTCAGCTACAGTGAAGCAGGAGTGGAGTGTGAGGTCCAGCCGTGAGATCCACTGATTCATCTCACGCTTTTAGAAAATATTCCAAAGTGGAAGTGATTCAAGGAAGTGAATACAGTGCATGAGAGCATAATGTGGGGAAAAAACACACTACTGAAACTACTACACTACTGAAACTACTACACTACTGACACTACTACACTACTGACACTACTGAAACTACTACACTACTGGAACTACTGACACTACTGAAACTACTACACTACTGACACTACTGAAAGCACTACACTACTGGAACTATTACACTACCGAAACTATTACACTACTGACACTACTACACTACTGACACTACTACACTACTGAAAGCACTACACTACTGACACTACTACACTACTACACTACTGACACTACTACACTACTGAAAGCACTACACTACTGACACTACTACACTACGGACACTACTACACTACGGACACTACTACACTACTGAAAGCACTACACTACTGACACTACTACACTACTGACACTACTACACTACTGAAAGCACTACACTACTGACACTACTACACTACTGACACTACTACACTACTGAAAGCACTACACTACTGACACTACTACACTACTGACACTACTACACTACTGAAACTATTACACTGCTGAAAGCACTACACTACTGACACTACTACACTACTGACACTACTACACTACTGACACTACTGACACTACTGAAACTATTACACTGCTGAAAGCACTACACTATTGACACTACTACACTACTGACACTATTACACTACTGAAACTATTACACTGCTGAAAGCACTACACTACTGGAACTACTACACTACTGAAACTACTACACTACTGGAAATGCTGCACTATAATATTAATAATAATAATAATTATTATTATTATTAAAAACATCTTTCTTTCTTTCTCATTCTTTCCTCCCCTTCACAGTCATGCTTCTGTCTTTCTTTCTTGTTTTCTTCCTTTTTTCCTTCACTGTCATTCTTCTCTCTCTCTCTCTCTCTCTCTCTCTGAACTCGGGCAGATTCCCACGCTTCACACTCCCTCGTGTTGCGTGAGTGCAGAGCTGCATTGTGCTGCGGGATTTCTGCCATCTTTATGTTCTTTTTGGAAAGTGTAGCAGTGAAATGGAATATTAGGCTTTTACACCCAGTGTTCACGTCTCTGAGCAGACCCTTTTACACGGAGTGTTCACGTCTCTGAGCAGACTCTTTTACACGGAGTGTTCACGTCTCTGAGCAGACTCTTTTACACCCAGTGTTCACGTCTCTGAGCAGACTCTTTTACACCCAGTGTTCACGTCTCTGAGCAGACTCTTTTACACCCAGTGTTCACGTCTCTGAGCAGACCCTTTTACACCCAGTGTTCACGTCTCCGAGCAGACTCTTTTACACCCAGTGTTCACGTCTCTGAGCAGACCCTTTTACACGGAGTGTTCACGTCTCTGAGCAGACTCTTTTACACGGAGTGTTCACGTCTCTGAGCAGACTCTTTTACACCCAGTGTTCACGTCTCTGAGCAGACTCTTTTACACCCAGTGTTCACGTCTCTGAGCAGACCCTTTTACACCCAGTGTTCACGTCTCCGAGCAGACTCTTTTACACCCAGTGTTCACGTCTCTGAGCAGACCCTTTTACACGGAGTGTTCACGTCTCTGAGCAGACTCTTTTACACGGAGTGTTCACGTCTCTGAGCAGACCCTTTTACACCCAGTGTTCACGTCTCCGAGCAGACTCTTTTACACCCAGTGTTCACGTCTCCGAGCAGACCCTTTTACACGGAGTGTTCACGTCTCTGAGCAGACTCTTTTACACCCAGTGTTCACGTCTCTGAGCAGACCCTTTTACACCCAGTGTTCACGTCTCTGAGCAGACTCTTTTACACCCAGTGTTCACGTCTCTGAGCAGACTCTTTTACACGGAGTGTTCACGTCTCTGAGCAGACCCTTTTACACGGAGTGTTCACGTCTCTGAGCAGACCCTTTTACACGGAGTGTTCACGTCTCTGAGCAGACCCTTTTACACGGAGTGTTCACGTCTCTGAGCAGACTCTTTTACACCCAGTGTTCACGTCTCTGAACAGACTCTTTTACACCCAGTGTTCACGTCTCTGAGCAGACCCTTTTACACGGAGTGTTCACGTCTCTGAGCAGAATCTTTTACACGGAGTGTTCACGTCTCTGAGCAGACTCTTTTACACCCAGTGTTCACGTCTCTGAACAGACTCTTTTACACCCAGTGTTCACGTCTCTGAGCAGACTCTTTTACACCCAGTGTTCACGTCTCTGAGCAGACTCTTTTACACCCAGTGTTCACGTCTCTCAGCAGACCCTTTTACACCCAGTGTTCGAGTCTCTGAGCAGACTCTTTTACACCCAGTGTTCACGTCTCTGAGCAGACTCTTTTACACCCAGTGTTCACGTCTCTCAGCAGACCCTTTTACACCCAGTGTTCACGTCTCTGAACAGACTCTTTTACACCCAGTGTTCACGTCTCTGAACAGACTCTTTTACACCCAGTGTTCACGTCTCTGAGCAGACTCTTTTACACCCAGTGTTCACGTCTCTGAACAGACTCTTTTACACCCAGTGTTCACGTCTCTGAGCAGACTCTTTTACACCCAGTGTTCACGTCTCCGAGCAGACACTTTTACACCCAGTGTTCACGTCTCTGAACAGACTCTTTTACCCAGACTGGTTTGTAGAAGCGCTCGCTCTGTTGTCTGTTTAAAGAGAGCACGTTGTTCTAACGCTGAGCTTAAAGTGTTGTCAGAAACAGTGTTAAGTGTGTGTTTAGTGGTCAGTTAAGTGCTTTTAAAGTGAGGAGTCTTCAGTGTGTGTGACAGCGATGGACTCAGCTCTTCATTCCACCTCCAGTCTGTATAATCTTTTAAAGGGTTCGTTTTAAATTTCAACCAAACTGTTTTACTGAAATTCCTTTAGTAGGATGTACAGCCACCTCCAAAAGTATCGGAACAGCAAAGGCCATTCTTTCTTCCTCCCCTTCACTGTTATGTTTTTCTTTTTTTTTTCTTTTTTTTCACTCTCATGGTTCTTTTTCTTTCTTTCACTGTCATCTTTCTTTTCTTTCTTTCTTTCTTTCTTTCACTGTCATGTTTCTTTTTCTTTCTTCCTCCCATCACTCTTTCATTCATTTTTTTTTCTTTCCTTCTTTCCTTGTCATGTTTCCGTTTCTTGCTAGCTTTCATGCTTTCTTTCTTTTTTCTCTCCTTCAATGTCATCTTTCTTGCTTTCTTTCTTTCTTCCCTTCACTGTAATGTTTCTTTCATTTTTTCTTTCACTGTCATGTTTCTTTCTTTCTTTCTTCCTTCCTTCCTTCACTCTTTCTTTGTTTCTTTCGTTCTGTCATTCACTGTCATGTTGCTTTCTTTCTTTTTCCTCTCCTTCACTGTAATCTTTCTTTCTTTCTCTCTCCCCTTCACAGTCACGTTTCTTTCTTTCTGCTTTTCTTTCTTTCTTTCTGTAGTTCTGTGTGCCAGTCTCACCCACACAGTCTCATTACATTTCTGAAGTCTGAGTCCAGGATTAAACCCCTGACTGTTCATCAAGGTCACGTGAGGGTCATCAGGAGTGGACTGTGTTAGAGCTCCATCCCAATCGGTTCAGCTAACATGACTTTGATTCCATCTCCACAATTGAATGTCCTGTTCACATACAGCTGTGTGTGTGTGTCTGTGTGTGTCTGTGTGTGTCTGTGTGTGTCTGTGTGTGTCTGTGTGTGTGTGTGTGTGTGTGTGTGTGTGTGTGTGTGTGATCACGATCATCGATTAGTTAGAAAGCTATAGATAGATCTGTTCCGGCTCGTCTGTTCAGTACCCCGTTGGTCTGTTCTCGTGACGGTTTTACGTTTTTAAGTTCGTCAAAAAGTAAATTGTTCAAAGAAGTCGTAATGGAGAATTCTAAAGGCAGGGCCAAGCTGGCTCGCTTAGTGAGGATTAAAACCGTGTTTCGGAAACTCCATGAGAAGTTTTCCATGAGACGGCATAAGCTTGTAAGGTAGTGATTTTCCTTCGTTCCTTCTTTATGTATTTCTCTCAGTGATTCTGGTTTAATATTAATGCTCAGCAAAAAATTTGTTCGTCTCACGTTAGTCATGGAAAACGTTTGTTTATCTCCATAAAAACAGATTTTTAAAATTTATTTTAAGTAACATGAATATGTGTATGCTACCTTAAGCCTATTTAAACATCAAAAACTCACGGTCAAAGTCACTGAGATCACTTTTTCCACTTTCCTATGTTTGATGTTGATATTAACTGAAGTTGTAGAGTGTGTGCATGATTGTATGTTTTGTGCTGCTGCCACAGGATTGGCTGATTTGTATAATCCCATGAATGAGAATCAGTTTGGCGTATTTGTGCATGCATTTAAGAGGCGTATTTTGGAGTACTTTCCCCGATAAAGAGCGACGTGTTTAATATCGGCGAGGCAGTGCGGGTTGCTGGGAGAACTGACGCCCGCACCACCATTCACGCCTGAGTGCTTTCACTGCACCAGTTAGTGACTGTGCGAATGATTCGGCTGATCTATTTTTGCTCTTCAGCCTAATGAAATTCTGTGGCTTTTAGTGGATGGACGTGTGGATGGACGCCAGCGGGGGAAACTAATGATTGCCTCCTCAATCATTTCTCTCTCTCTCTCTCTCTCTCTCGCTCGCTCTCTCTCTCTCTTTATTCCTCTCTAATATGGACTGCTTTTAAATCTAGACAGATGCTCTGTACAGAGTATATACGGTCAGTTCAACACTGTCTCGTGGGATTTGTCGAAGCAAAGCCGTGAAGCAGACGTAAACGAAACAGTTTACTGAAAATAGGAAGGAGAACATTTTTAAAATCGCATCCTTTTTATGAAACTGTTAAAAGAATTAGAATTTTATTTTCCCATAACTCTATAACTTTATTGTTTCCTCCATAACTTTATTCTCTGTCTCACAGTTTGCAAGAGAACATGTCAGGAAACAGTCTGGTGTTACCCATAGTGCTGTGGGGCCGCCATGCTCCCACGCACTGCATCTCCAGCCTGCTGGTGATGGACGACCTGGCCACCATCATCAGCGGTTGCCATGATGGTCAGATCTGCATCTGGGACTTGACCCCTGACCTTGAGGTGAGAGGTCACAAAGGTTCTCTTCCTCTCTCTCTCTCTCTCTCTCTCTCTCTCTCTCTCTCTCTCTCTTCTCATGTTGTGGTTTGTATATAAAATCGCCCGTGGATGTTTGTTTCACAGCTCATAATGTTATTTCGGCTGTGCAGATTAACCCGCGCGCTCTGCTGTTCGGACACAGCACCGCCGTCACCTGTCTGTCCAAGGCCAGTGCGAGCAGTGACAAACAGTACATGGTCAGCGCCTCCGAGAGCGGGTGGGTGCACAATTCACTCCAACATGGATGATGTTAAACACTGAAAGTAGTTCATTATAGTGTGTGTGTGTTGTGTGAATTTGCTTTGCCTTTCTGTGGCTCGAACACTGTAATCATGCATATAGTATGTGGAAAATGACTCGGGCTCGGCAAGATGCACAGTGTATAAATAGTATAACGCCTCAAGATGTGTGATTATGTTTTATTGTGTGTGTATTTCTGTAGGGAGATGTGTCTGTGGGATGTGAGTGATGGTCGCTGTATTGAGTTCACTAAGCTGGCCTGTGCTCACACGGGCATACAGGTAACACTACACTACACCACTACTAATCTTATTATGCTACACTCCACTACCACTGAGTTCACTATACTACAGCACACTACTTCTCTATGTTATAGTGCATCTCTCACTGTACTACGGTTTGATACTTGTGAGGTCACCACACTACCTCTGAGCTCGCTGTACTACACTACACCACCTCCGAGCTCGCTGTACTACACTACACCACCTCCGAGCTCGCTGTACTACACTACGCCGCCTCCGAGCTCACTGTACTACACTACGCCACCTCCGAGCTCGCTGTACTACACTACGCCACCTCCGAGCTCGCTGTACTACACTACGCCACCTCCGAGCTCGCTGTACTACACTACGCCACCTCCGAGCTCGCTGTACTACACTACGCCACCTCCGAGCTCGCTGTACTACACTACACCGCCTCCGAGCTCGCTGTACTACAGTAGACCGCCTCCGAGCTCACTGTACTATACTACACCGCCTCCGAGCTCACTGTACTATACTACACCACCTCCGAGCTCACTGTACTACACTACACCACCTCCGAGCTCACTGTACTACACTACACCGCCTCCGAGCTCACTGTACTACACTACACCGCCTCCCAGCTCGCTATACTACACTACACCGCCTCCCAGCTCGCTATACTACACTACACCGCCTCCCAGCTCGCTATACTACACTACACCGCCTCCCAGCTCGCTATACTACACTACACCGCCTCCCAGCTCGCTGTACTACACTACACCGCCTCCCAGCTCGCTGTACTACACTACACCGCCTTCCAGCTCGCTGTACTACAGTACACCGCCTCCCAGCTCGCTGTACTACACTACACCGCCTCCGAGCTTGCTGTACTACACTACACCGCCTATTCAGCATATTCTATAAACTCTTTAATGTCTTATCCCCCTTTCACTTTCTCGATCTTTATTCTCTGTCTCTTTCTTCCTTTGTTGTCCTTCGTACAGTTTTATCAGTTCACCATTGGGACCCAGCGTGAGGGTCGTCTTCTGTGCCACGGTCACTACCCAGAGATCCTCGTGGTGGATGCCACCAGTCTGGAGGTCCTTTACTCTCTGGTGTCCAAAATATCTCCTGACTGGATCAGCTCCATGAGCATCATCCGCTCCCATCGCACCCAAGGTACGAGCTGTTGGGCTCACACACAAACACACACACACACACACACACACACACACACACACACACACACACACACACACACTGCTTTGACATTCTTCTGATTGTAGTTTGGGTTGTTAAAAAAGTATGTGTGTGTGTGTTGCAGAAGACACGGTGGTAGCAGTCTCTGTGACTGGAATTCTGAAAGTGTGGATCATCACAGCAGAAGTGAGCCGAATGCAGGTATACGCTCTGACCCAACACACACTTGCAGAGACCCAACATTTTAAAAGTCCTCGAGTTTCCTACAGTGTGTGTGTGTTTTGTCAGGACCTGGACCCCGTTTTTGAGGAGGAGTCCAAGCCGATCTACTGCCAGAATTGTCAGAGTATTTCCTTCTGCACCTTCACGCAGCTGTCTCTGCTCGTCGTCTGCTCCAAATACTGGCGGGTCGGTAACAGTGTGTAACCCAAACTATAGTAAACTATACGCAGTACACCTATTTGCTAGTGTGTGTGTGTGCGTTGTAGGTGTTTGACGCAGGAGATTTCTCGCTCCTGTGCTCCGTGCCCAGTGAGAATGATCAGGCGTGGACAGGAGGAGAGTTCATCGCTGCTGATAAAGTTATAATCTGGACCGAGGACGGCTGCAGCTACATCTACAAACTTCCGGCCAGGTAACTGAACCCCGGGGTCTTGGAGTCCTGCGGGACCTAACAGAGAAGACACAAGAGGTGGAGGTTAGAGTGGGCAGTCAGATATAAAGCACGCAGGACAAAAAAAGCCAACAACTTTATCCTGGTTAGTGTCTCTGTGTTGAAATGACTCATTTGTTTATATTTGGGTCCTGAACTAAAGAAGTATCTTAGATAACGTCACAAGCAGGTACTAACAAGTAGAATAACTGCGAGAGCAGGTCGGGTGGGTCGTGAACGTTTGTGGGATTGGTTAGAATTCTTATAGGAGCGTGTGGGATTGGTCTCATCGTTCATTCATGGATTGTGTGTGTGTGTGTGTGTGTGTGTGCGTGCTTTAGCTGTCTTCCAGCCAGTGAGCACTTCCGCAGTGATGTAGGGAAAACTGCAGAAGGTTCCATCCCTCCTCTGGTGTACAGCATCGCGGACCGAGCAGACAAACAGGTCAGACACACACGCGCGCACACACACACACACACACAGGCACACACGATTTCAGCTACATGAATGTTAAACTTTTCCCGGTTGTAAATGTTCTGTGTTGTATTTTTGTGGTTTATTTCCTCATATTTTTGTCTTATTGTAGTTTAAAGTGCGTCTCTGTGCTTTATGTTGTGTGTGTTTTATAGTATTACGTATTATATGCTTATGATTTCGTGTTTGTATGTTGTGGCCCAATCGCTCGCCTTCCTCCGGCTCCGCCGCAGCTGGAGGAGGAGTGTGAGGGGCAGTGTGTTATCGTGTGTATCCCCGACAGCGCATCCGGTCCGGAGCTCTACACTCCTGAGCTGCTGTACCTCCAGCGGCCTCTAGAGGCACCAGTAAGAACCTCAGACAGCTGGACGCAGGCGCACCGCCTCTCCAGGGCACCAGGGGTCGCTCTCTCTGAGAGAGAGTGTGTGTGTGAGAGAGAGAGATTCCATGAGCATCCACTTACTCATTCACCTGCTGAAGGGGTTTAAAAAGTGTCTGGGTAATAGATTTATTTAGACCTTGCTATATTTTCTGTACAAAAAAAAACCACAGCAGAATTAGTCTTGTTATTCTTTCAGCTGTGAATATTAGCGGATGTTCCGAGAGCTCCCCATGGTGCGCCTGCTTCCGCTTCGCTGTCTGATAGCCAGTTTCCTTCACTCACACTGATTCGCCTGGTCTCATGCTCCTCCCACTAGAATTGACCAATCACTGACTCCCTTCATCTGTCTTCACCTTGTGAAGATGCATGCAAAGTCCCCAAGCTTGTTTAGAGGATCACGGCTAGAGAGCGAACATGCTATGCAGTTAGACCTATTAAATAATGAATTTACCTTATTTAAATAAATTTTAAAAAATAATAATTACTTAATTAATAATTAATTAATTTAGTGATAACGTGAGAACATCTTCGTTCTGAAGATGTACATTGTATGTATGTTACTGTATTTTCTGGACTATATGACACTGTAAAGCCACATTTGTGTTAATATTAGAATTTTTATCCCTCAAACACGAATGTTTTAAATCCAATACATGAAGTGAAAGCGTTAGTGTTCTCGAACAAGCACCTGAATATGTTTTTTTTTTTTTTTTTTTAAACCACTCTTACAATAAATAATATTTACGTTTAGTGTAAACATACGTTGGGTTTGTTTATTGTTGCAGTTCAAAGTATATCCATTACGTCATGGTATTAATTGTTCGTAACCACGATGGCACAAATAAACTGAAATCAGGCACGGATATACAATGCTAGAATAACTCCGAGATATTCCTGCAACTATTTTTATTAATCGTCACACAAATAGAAAGTGGATAATCTGCGTTTAAGCAAACGTGTGGCAAATTTTTAGTTCAACACTGCGTTAAATACTGAAATAATGGAGTAATGTTGCTCAGGAATGAGGATTATCATATCAAGAACCTCTTTTTTTTTTTTTTTGGTTCATAAGACCACGGTCTCAGCCTCAGAAGCTCTGCCAACGGTATACAGAGGATTTATATATAGTGTGTATGTGTATATGTATGTATATGATATAGATAGATATATACACATACACTACCAGTCAAAAGTTTGGAGACACTCGACTGAAATGTTTCTCATGATGTTAAAAATCTCTTGATCTGAAGGTGTATGATTAAATGTTTGAAATCGGTGTTGTAGACAAAAATATAATTGTACAAACATATTAATTTCTTTCATTAGAAAACTAACGTTTTATTTACAAAAAAAATATTTTTTTAAACGGACGACTCGGAGCGAAATATTCAGAAAAGCAGCCGATAAGTGTAGGTGGGAACTCCTTTAATACTGTTTAAAAGCATCTCAGGGAAATTCCTCAAGAAATTGGGTGAGAAAATGCCAAGAATACATTTCTGAAAATTCTAAGCAAAAAGTGTGTCTACTATAATAAAATCCTAAATAATTCTGATTTATTTTGGATTTTTTATCACAGCATATTTCCCATACTTCCATTTGTGTTACTCCAGAGTTTTTATGACTTTATTATTATTGTTATTATTATAAAATGTGGAGAAAAATAATAATAAAAGTAAAGAATGAGTGTGTCTAAACTTTTGACCAGTAGTATATATGAACTATTAATAAATATGAACTATTAATAAATATGAAAGTAAATGAAAGATATACATCCTAACTGAACCAAAAAGTAACACTAAGAATAGCAAATACAAATAGAGAGACGTCCAAAATGAATAATAAAAAAAAACACTTCAAATAACAGGACAAACTTTGTCAGCGATAGTTTTTATTTCGCCTCTAGAGGCCGCTCTCGTACCATATAACGACTGCAGACCCTTCTCTTGTGGATATTTGCCGATAACCGATAGTTCCGGCAATCGTTTATCGTTCGACCTCTAGTTAGCGGCGGGTGAACATTTTTTTGGAGTTGGTCGTCAGCCATGACGGTCAAATCTAGTCTTTCTGTGAAAGTAAGCGGTTCTTAGCTACGCTTATTGATGAAACATACCAGCTAGAGGTCTAGTTTTGCGAGACTAGCTAGATCGAAGGGTTGAAGGGCGAATCCAAATCATTTCTGTTCTTTTGAGTGTGAAATTCCAGAAACTTCTAAATGCCGAATAGGAAACGGCAAATTCTAGCTAAGCAAATAGAATTTCGCCAATGGTATGTCTTATAGTGGCTTATAGTCTGGACAACACAGTAAACATGTATTTCTCCAATTAACAGGAAATAAAGGGCTAGTTGTCAATAATTGTGTTGGGGATTGAGATGGGCACTGATACTCCTCAAGCGTCACTTCTTTCTTTGCTTTTTCTTTTGTTGTTTGGTTTTATACAGTATATAGCATTATAACGGTATTGGAGGTGTGTGTGTGTGTGTGTGTGTGTGTGTGTGTGTGTTCATGTTCACTCAGCACCAGATATAAAGTCATTGGTGGAACTTTGCACTGTAACCAAGGCCACACAGAAAGCCTTGAGAATCCTCCATGATGTAACATGATATGATGTAGCAGAAGTATTCGCTCTCATATCCAGCCAAGTCATACACAAACACACGATACGTAAGGAATAAAACACGAGGCGGGCATGCTGTTACGGAAAAATAATCAAGTGCAGTTACCGTTGCCACCGTGAATTGATTATTTTCCTATAATAGCATGCCAAGAAGTGTTCGATTCCTCTTATACCACAGCAATTTGCTAACAGTTACAACTTTTTTATGAATTACAGAACGAAGTGTCACACTTTCTATCCTTTATATTTACAGTTAATGTTAGTTTTGCTTATCGTATACGTTCTAGCAGCAATAAAGAGTCATTCCCACACTAGTCTCTCTCTCTCTCTACGTTAATAAGACAAAAATGCAACTTGTCATGTTACGAGAGTGAGAACATGTTCCTGTGGCTGTTGCAACGCCGTGACACTGGAGACTCCTTCCAAAAATGTTAAATAAAACGTCTCGTTAGAGAAAACGTCACCATATCAATGCTTTTTCTGTTTATTATCAGACCGAGCGTCTGTCATACATACAAGCCGCTGTGTAAGTTGTTACTATAGAAACGATAACGGATTAGTAGGAGCGCATTTATATATATATATATGTGCTGCTGTAGAAAATCAAGTAAACACCCTCTGACCAATCAGAAGCGAGAATCGGTCAGCTGCTGTGGTATAAACGGTAATAAAAGGCATCAGCATCACACACTGTTGTTAGACAGTACGTGAACGAGACTAAACATCGAGATCATTTCCTTTTATTGATAAATACGGGTGTGTGGCATTAGCTGACAGGAATATGACAGGAAGTTGCATCCAAATCCCTCTGCAGTTCCCATAGCAACCAAAACACCTATAACACCATTCAGATCAAATGGCTGATGCTTAATTTTTGCACAATGTTTAAAAAAAACAAACAAAAAAATCCCTGACTAACAGAGTAGCTGGAAATGTGTGAACCTGCATGAGCTGGAAATGCTTTGAAGACCCATGTGTTTATAACTCTTATACCACTCATGAATCAGGACGTAGACTCTGCTGCTCCACTTCCTTCCCCACACACTCTCCCCAGGTTTCCCTTCAGACACGTGATGTGTGTAGTGTGGCTTGCATTGACCAAAGAGAGTGCTGCTTGCTGTGCTGTGAAATAAAATTCTTTCATTTGATTGGAGATGTGTGTGTGTGTGTGTGTGTGTGTGTGTGTGTTGCAGCTACTGATCTGTCCTCCGGTGACACGGTTCTTTTACGGACGCAGAGAGCCGTTCCATAAGCTGCTGGTTCAGGGCGACTCGGCAGGCAGGCTGACCCTGTGGAGCATCCCGGACACTTCACCACTGCAGCCGCTGTCTTCGGCCGCAGGTACACAACTCCACACACCTCCACTGAGCTCTACACACCTCCACTGAGCTCTGCACAGCTCTACACACCTCCACTGAGCTCTACACATCTCCACTGAGCTTTACACACCTCCACTGAGCTCTACACACCTCCACTGAGCTCTACACATCTCCACTGAGCTCTACACATCTCCACTGAGCTCTACACATCTCCACTGAGCTCTACACAGCTCTACATACCTCCACTGAGCTCTACACAGCTCTACACACCTCCACTGAGCTCTACACACCTCCACTGAGCTCTACACACCTCCACTGAGCTCTACACAGCTCTACACACCTCCACTGAGCTCTACAAAGCTCTACACACCTCCACTGAGCTCTACACATCTCCACTGAGCTCTACACACCTCCACTGAGCTCTACACATCTCCACTGAGCTCTACACATCTCCACTGAGCTCTACACAGCTCTACATACCTCCACTGAGCTCTACACAGCTCTACACACCTCCACTGAGCTCTACACACCTCCACTGAGCTCTACACACCTCCACTGAGCTCTACACAGCTCTACACACCTCCACTGAGCTCTACAAAGCTCTACACACCTCCACTGAGCTCTACACACCTCCACTGAGCTCTACACATCTCCACTGAGCTCTACACACCTCCACTGAGCTCTACACAACTCTACACACCTCCACTGAGCTCTACACACCTCCACTGAGCTCTACACACCTCCACTGAGCTCTACACAACTCTACACACCTCCACTGAGCTCTACACACCTCCACTGAGCTCTACACACCTCCACTGAGCTCTACACAGCTCTACACACCTCCACTGAGCTCTACACAGCTCTACACACCTCCACTGAGCTCTACACAGCTCTACACACCTCCACTGAGCTCTACACAGCTCTACACACCTCCACTGAGCTCTACACACCTCCACTGAGCTCTGCACAGCTCTACACACCTCCACTGAGCTCTACACACCTCCACTGAGCTTTACACAGCTCTACACACCTCCACTGAGCTCTACACACCTCCACACACCTCCACTGAGCTCTACACACCTCCACTGAGCTTTACACAGCTCTACACACCTCCACTGAGCTCTACACACCTCCACACACCTCCACTGAGCTCTACACACCTCCACTGAGCTTTACACAGCTCTACACACCTCCACTGAGCTCTACACACCTCCACTGAGCTCTACACATCTCCACTGAGCTCTACACACCTCCACTGAGCTCTACACACCTCCACTGAGCTCTACACAGCTCTACTCACCTCCACTGAGCTGCACACAGCTCTACACACCTCCACTGATCTGCACACAGCTCTACACACCTCCACTGAGCTCTATACAACTCTACACATCTCCACTGAGCTCTACACACCTCCACTGAGCTCTACACAGCTCTACACACCTCCACTGAGCACTACACAGCTCTACACACCTCCACTGAGCTCTACACACCTCCACTGAGCTCTACACAACTCTACACACCTCCACTGAGCTCTACACACCTCCACTGAGCTCTACACAGCTCTGCACACCTCCACTGAGCTCTGCACACCTCCACTGAGCTCTGCACACCTCCACTGAGCTCTACACAACTCTACACACCTCCACTGAGCTCTACACACCTCCACTGAGCTCTACACAGCTCTACACACCTCCACTGAGCTCTACACACCTCCACTTACCTCCACACACCTCCGCTCATCTCTACACACCTCCACAAACCTCCGCTCAACTCTACATACCTCCACACACCTCCACTCAATTCTACACTCCTCCATTTACCTCTGCACAACTACCTTTACTCACCTCCACTTCTACATTACTCCACAATTCTGAAAAAATATGATCTGGATTTGTTGAACAAACACATCTCCACTTACTTTTACACACCTCCACTTACCTCCGCACACCTCCACTGAGCTGTGCACAGCTCTACACACCTCCACTGAGCTGTACACTACTCCACTTACCGCCACATACCTCCACTAAACTCTACACAACTCCACATACATTTACATGCACCTCACTTACCTACACACATTTTTACTTACTTCTGCACAACTTTCCTTACCTCCACTCAACGCTACACACCTCCACTTACCTCTACACCCTTCCGCTCACCTTTATACAAATCCACTTGGCTCTTACACAGCTCCACTCATCTTTACTCAAATCCACTGACCTCTACACAACACCGCTTGGTATCTCCTGCACTAAAAGTCACATAAAGAGATGTAGAAGAATAATCTCTTTTGAATTTTATATAAAATTAAGATATCTGGCTTGGATTTTATTTCTGTAATTTAAAAAATGGTGAATTAAGTGAGATGGCCATTTGTCTCCCTCTGGTGTTCACTTTGAGAACTTTGAGAACACCTAAAAGCGCAACTTCATCCCTCTGGTGGCTGGAGAGGGTACTGGAAAAAAGGCCTTCAGCACTGAAACCAGTTCCTCCTCTTTTTACCGACAGAGCTGCAGGTTTCCTCCACTATCAGCCTGCAGGAGGCGTTCGATAAGCTCACTCCGCTCCCAGCGGGCATCATCGACCAGCTGAGCGTGCTCCCAGGCTCGGAGGAACCCATAAAGGTGACGGCGAGCGTGTACATCCCGTCACAGGGCCGCCTGGTGTGTGGCAGGGAAGATGGCAGCATCATCCTGGTGCCTGCCACGCAGACCGCCATCGTCCAGCTGCTGCAGGGAGAACACATGCTGCGCAGAGGTGAGATTCCGGAAAAATGTGATCTGGATTTGTTGAACAAACGCTATGACAGGACAGTTACTTTAATAAGGCCATGTGTGTAATGTGAGAACATTGTATATTTATTATATCTCTGTTTAGCCAAGTCCCTATAAAAATGTCTAGCTTTATTGAATGAAAGAAGTTGGGCAAAGAAAACGAAAGCCATATATTTCCATATTCAGTTTGTTAAAAATAATTTTTGCTTTCTTTTAAAATATTGTCATTTTTTTCTAATTTCATTTCCATCTCCCTGTCTTTTCTTTCTTTCTTCTTTCTTTCTTTCTTTCTTTCTGTCTCTCTTTCATTTCCTAATTCTTTATTACTGTCTTTTTTTTATCTCTACATTGTCCTTCCTTCCTTTCTCTTTCTGTCGTTTTTTTGTCTTCATTCTATCACTCTTTATTTCTGTCCTTCTGCATCTGATATTTTTCTTTCTTGCTCTTTCTTTCTTTCTGACTCTTTCTCTGTCTCTCTCTCTTTTTCTTTCGTTCTTTCTTTCTTTTTCATTACCTAATTCTTTATTAATGTCTTTCTAATCTCTAACTGACGTCCTTTCTTTCTTTCTCTTTATCTTCATTCCATCACTCTTTATTTCTGTCCTTCTCCATCTGTTTTCTTTCTTTCTTGCTCTTTCTTTGACTATCTTTCTTTCTTTGACTATTTCTCTATCTGTCGCTCTCTTTTTTCTTTCCTGCTTTCTCTCCCTCTCTCTTTTGTCTCTCTGATTTCCTTCTATCTGACTCTTTCTCTCTCTGTCTCTTGCTGTCTCTTCTTTCTTTCTCTCTTTTGTCTGTCTCGCTGTCTTCATTCTTTCTTTCTTTCTTTCTTTCTTTCTTTCTTTCTTCTTTTCTTTCATTTCCTAATTCTTTTTAATGTCTTTCTAATCTCTACCTCATGTCCTTCCTTTCTTTCTCTTTCTGTCATTCCATCATTTTATCTTTTGTCTTCATTCTGTCATTCTTTATTTCTTTCTGCCTGTCTTTCTTCTATTTATCTTTTTATCTCTACTTTTTTCTTTTCTCTCGCTCTTTATTTCTGGCCTTCTCTATCCGATATCTCTTTCTTTCTCTGTATATCTGCCCTCTCCCCTCTCTTCCCCCCCCGTTCCAGGCTGGCCTCCTCACCGCACCCTGAGAGGACACAGGAATAAGGTCACGTGTCTGCTGTACCCTCACCAGGTGTCCCCGCGTTACGACCAGCGCTCTCTGGTGTCGGGCGGTGTGGATTTCTCAGTCATCGTGTGGGACATCTTCACAGGCGAGATGAAGCACATCTTCTGTGTGCACGGAGGAGAGATCACCCAGCTCCTCGTCCCACCAGAGAACTGCAGCGTGAGTTCCGCTGCTGCTTCCGTCACGTTAAAATGTTCACATCGTTACTCTCTTACCACTGACTGATGCAAAGCACTGACACTGGAGACTCCTTCAAAATCCGACCAATCAGAATGGAGAATTCAGCTGCATTGCGTTATAATTGTCTATATCCTGTTTATGATATAAATAGCTGATAAAGGTTTAAATTCCTCCCCCTTTGAAGCAGCCTATAATGCATATAAATGTAATCCCGGTTTATTTTTTTCCTGTGTTTTTGTGAGAATAAGACTATTACTACACACACACACTCACACACACACGCTCTCTCTCTCTCTCACTTAACGACCCAGTGTCATGTATCTCTGATTTACTGCATGTCAATAACATTGCTTAAGTAACAAAGCTTTTAATGAGGCTACAAAGTGCTTCTCAATCTATAGCTTCCTGTTTGTAATTGTGTGTATGTGTGTGTGTGTTTTATCGTTATACTTCTAAGTGATTTATATACAAAGACGATAGATCAGCATGTCTAGTTTCCTGAAAACGTGCCGCGTTTCTAATTTTGGAAGTTGGAGCAGATCGTAGATCATTTAAAAAAAAATGTCGATCTGGATTTTCGTAACTTTTAGTGACGGCTTTAGTGGGTGTAAAGTTGTATCGTGATGTGATGATGCGGACAGGATGAGTTGTGTTGATGTGGTTGTCGTGGCGATGATGATGGAGAGCAGGCGAGCGATGGACCGAAGGCTGTTCATGGTCAAGGCTTCCTGAGGCTCTCCATCAACGCTTAAGAACATTAGCTGTCAACACACAGGCTGGCTGCAATTTACTGTCCGCTGGCCTTCTTCCAAACACACACACATGCATGCAAAGTCATGCGCGTGTGCACACACACACACACACACACACACTTGGAGTCTCTTTGTCGGAGATGAAGTGCAGTTATCATTTATTGCTCATTTATTTCCTTTCAGTGGCCTTTTTTGGTAGGAAATGGCTGCAACTTTCTTTTTCTTTCATTATTTTCAAATCAAACAAAGTGTGTGTGTGTGTGTGCGCGCGCAACTACTTTATGTCAAGGCTTTTCATTTTAAATATGTTCTAGTATAGATAGTGTAAAAGTTCAGTGCCAGTCGTTCGACTTATTGAGAGACAAAGACGGTTTACTGTATTATATTTTCTGAAGAATAAGTCACCTCAGGTGGAAGAGATTCTTATTCTGTTACCTCCGTGACTAAATTCAACGCATTTCACTTTTTTTTGGTATAGTTCTTTTAACAATAGACATTGTACAAATTCACAAAGTAGCGTTACGGAAAATACAGATGTAAATGTAGATCCATAATACAAAACGAGAGGGGACAGCGTTGACCAACGTGTCTTGGAAAAAACGACTTGACCAAAACGTCTTGACTATAAAACACTGACTAAAAGGTACCAACCACAAGGTCATGACCATTAAGTCTTGGCCATAAAGTCTTCTCCATAAGGTCTTGGCCAAAAAGTCTTGCCTATAAGGTCTTGGCCATAAGGCCTTGCCAAAAAGTCTTGCTTATGTGGACTTGGCCATTAGGTCTTGGCCATTAGATCTTGCCTATGTGGTCTTGGCCATAAAGTCTTGCCTATAAGGTCTTGGCCAAAAAATCTTGCTTGCATGGTCTTGGCCATAAGGTCTTTGCCAAAAAATCTGGGCCAAAAGGTTTTGGGCATAAAATCTTAACCATTAGCTCTTAACCCCCACCCCCACCCCAAATAAACTGTTAGCTGTAAAGCCTTGGGCATAAAGTCTTGGCCAAAAGACCTTGGAATCATTTTCTGTAATTGTTGTTGTTTGCTCTTCCCCTTTTTGTCTTTGTGATATGTTTATTTGGTTTGAACTAATGTGAGGGTAGAGAATATCTCATCAATCTCAAGAACTTAGCTCCTGAGCAGAGGTCAAGGCTCCGTGGTCCTGTCTAATGCTCAGACTAGACATGGCAGGTTCATTAATATAGACGAGTCATTCAGACACAGTACAGACGCAGTAGTGGTTCTCCACACTTGCTTTCTGTACGTTGGTTTCCAGCAGAAAAACAAGTGTCAACAAACTGAGGTATTCGGAAGATGATATAGCCACTGGACTGAAATAATGTTTTGGGGGGTTTTTTTCAAGAGTTTTGCTTAGAACCTTTATCGGCGAGTGAACGTGGTTAGTTGTGACTTGTGAGGCTACAGTCATGAGTGTTTGCATGCGAAACTTTGGCTGAAAATAAAACTCTTTTTCTCTTTTTCTGTCTGTCTGCAGACACGGGTTCAGCACTGCGTGTGCTCTGTAGCGAGCGATCACTCCGTGGGATTGCTGAGTCTCCGAGAGAGGAAGTGCATCATGCTGGCCTCGCGCCACCTCTTCCCCATCCAGGTTATAAAATGGCGCCCGTGTGACGATTACCTGGTGGTGGGCTGCTCTGATGGCTCTGTATACGTCTGGCAGATGGACACAGGTGAGTTATGTTTTGTGTAAAAGTAAACGCGGTGTCCATGTATGAACGTGTTGGCACGTGTGTGTGTACTGTAGGAGATGATGGAAGCCAGGAGGTGATATGTATTTAAAGTGCAGTGTGTGTGTCTCTGGAGGAAGGTGTGCTATTAGGCATTGATTTCCCCTGCTTTCTGTCACTCTCTTTATCCCTCTTGCTCTCTCTTTAAATGTCCCTCAGCAGCACCTTCTTCCTTTACTGCCAATCGAGACACAGATGTTAAGTCATGATCTCTCTCTCTCTCTCTCTCTCTCCTTCCTGTTCAATATTTGATGGATGTTTGTGTTTTGCTCTGTCTGCCAGCCTGCCTTTGCTGACTCCCTTAAAATGGTGCTGAAATTTTAATCACGCTTGTCTCAGTGGATGAGAACAGTGGGGATGCACTTAGTAAATCTCTTCTTAAACGCCGCCCCCCCCCCCCCCAACTTCCACACATCAGCGCAGTTTCCTTTTAACGTTGCTTTTTTTATAGGACCTGAGCTAAGCAAGACAGGATATGGGATTATTATAAACACACCGGTGCTGGGCTGTCTGTGGCTTTTATGTCTAGACCGCCAATATATTCACAGACAGATTGCAGACACGCACGTTAAGGTATGATCACAATGCTGGCTTTCAACAACTGCACGAACCACGGAGCGACAGATTAAACCCTCAGTACGTGCGAGAAAGGAAGTGAGGCGTTATTTACCACATGGCCGGTTTTTTACCATGCGGCACCCTGTGTCAGGAACCGCTCGGATCACCCGAGTGTGAAATGAACAGATCTCGCAGAGACTGCGTACTCCACACACGGACTCTTTTATAGAGAAAGAGAGAGAGAGAGAGAGAGAGAGAGAGAGAGAGAGAGAGAAGAAAAAAGTAGGACGTGAGCAGGAAGATAGTATGAAATTAAGAGGTGAGGTGAGGAAAGAGGGAAAGGGATGGATGAAACGACGCAGGGGAAAACCGAGCGGTGATGGTGCAGTGGGGCGAGAGAGAGCAATTTGGAGGGGGTCGAGTCGTCTCTCTTCATCACAGGTCTGCAAGAGACGTGCTTCTGTTCCTTACTGCGGAGGGAAACGAGGGGAAAAACCGTGAAAGAGAGGAAAAGGTGGCGCGGATACATGGATACGTTCACGGAGAACACTATCGAATAGACAGCGTGCTAATAATGACCGCAAACTCTTACTCAGGCTAACTGCTAAGCACTAACTCTCGCTTTCTGCTCTTTAGCTAGGTTAGCCCGTGTGAGGAGAGAATCATTTCCTCCAAATAAATGTCCTGTAAATATCAAAACCCCGAGGATGTCCTTATATAAAAGTTTCATTCCTTAAATTGATCACTGTATTCAAGTGAATCATGCTAACTTGTGAACAAGCTGGGAATTTTCATGTGCTGTAATGTATGCGTCACATATAAAGGCTGCTTCTCTTCTTATTATTTATTTATTTACTTACTTACTTTATTTATTTATTTGCCTGTAAATATCAAGATTGATTTCTCTCCTTTCCTTCCCAAATGACTGTTACACCAAATATTTCTATATAGTACGATAACCACATCCTAACCTCATGTATTTAAAAAAAAAAAAATCTTTCTTTTATTTTCTTTCTTTATAGAATTCTTTACTTCTGTTGATCTTGTTTTTTTTTCTCTATCTGACATTATATTTTTGGCTTTTTTCGGTCTTTCCTTTTTGCTTTCTCTTTTTTTCTGCTTATCCCCACTTCCTTCCATTCAATATTTTCTTTTTTATTTCCATTTGGGTTTTTTTTTCTCTACCAGACAGTTTTTTCCCTTCTCTTTTACTTCTGTCTTTGTCGTCTCGTCTTATTAATCTTCATTCTTTTTTTTTTTCTTTGTGGCTTTGGATTCTTTATTCTTTCATGCAATATATTCCTTCCTTCCTTCCCTCCTTCCTTCCCTCCTTCCCTCCTTCCTTCTCTTCTTCTCCTCTGGTAAATGGTAAATGCTCTACACTTTTTTTTCTTTTTTTTAAGCAGTTCTACAAAACGCTTTACACTGGTTCTCATTCACCCATTCCCACACACACACACATACACACACACACACACACACACACCAATGGTAGCAGAGCTGCCATG